>NW_025549806.1:7500-20000 GCF_905237065.1 Salmo salar | reverse complement strand
GATGAGAGAGAGGAGGAGAGAGGAGAAAGAGGGAGAGAGATGGAGAGGAGAGAGGGAGGGAGGAGGGAGAAGAGAGGAGAGAGAGAGGGGATGAGAGAGAGGAGGAGAGGGGAGGGTGAGGGGAGGAGAGAGAGGGGGGGAATAGAGAGGAGAGGAAGGATATAGGTAGAGGAGACAGACAATCAGTTGACCAGTAGAAGAGACTCAGCCTTATCCACTGACAGCATGGACGTTATGACAGGGTTATGACAGGGCTATGACAGGCCTTATGACATGGTTAGTACAAATTAGGCTGTTTGATGCTCGCTTTGCCCAAAAAAGATGGAATGCAAACCTATAGCTTGTTTTAGTGTACTGGTGGTTGATATGGGATTGAATGACTAGCACTTAGGCAAGCAGACATTTGTGTGTGTGTGTGTGTGTGTGTGTGTGTGTGTGTGTGTGTGTGTGTTAATGAGTTACTATAGAAAAGACGCTACTATGCAAGAGCAATAAGAAGCAGCAAGTTAGCCTAGCATATAAAAGCCTATATACAGTACCAGTCAAAGGTTTGGACAAACCTACTCATTCAAGGGTTTTTCTATATTTTTACTATTTTCTACATTGTTGAATAATAGTGAAGACATCAAAACTATTAAATAACACATATGGAATCATGTAGTAACCAAAAAAGTGTTAAACAGATCTAAATATATTTTAGATTCTTCAAAGTAGCCACCCTTTGCCTTGATGACAGCTTTGTACAATCTTGGCATTCTCTCAACCAGCTTCATGAGGTAGTCACCAGGAATGCATTTCAAATAACAGGTGTGCCTTGTTAAAAGTAAATTTGTGGAATTTCTTTCCTTCTTAATTTGTTTGAGCCAATCAGTTGTGTTGTGACAAGGTAGGGGTGGTATACAGAAGATATCCTTATTTGGTAAAAGACCAAGTCCATATTATGGCAAGAACACCTCAAATAAGCAAAGAGAAATGACAGTCCATCTTGAAAGTTTCTTCAAGTGCAGCCGCAAAAAAACATAAAGCGCTATGATGAAACTGTCTCTCATGAGGACCGCCACAGGAAAGGAAGACCCAGAGTTACCTCTGCTGCAGAGGATAAGTTCATTAGAGTTACCAGCCTCAGATTGCAGCACAAATAAATGCTTCACAGAGTTCAAGTAACAGACACATCTCAACATCAACTGTTCAGAGGAGACTGTGTGAATCAGGCCTTCGTGGTTGAATTGCTACAAAGAAACCACTACTAAAGGACACCAATAATAAGAAGAGACTTGCTTGGGTCAAGAAACACGAGCAATGGACATTAGCCCGGTGGAAACCTGTCCTTTGGTCTGATGAGTCAAAATGTGAGATTTTTGTTTACAACCGCCGTATCTTTGTGAGATGGAGAGTAGGTGAACGGATGATCTCTGCATGTGTGGTTCCCACTGTGAAGCATGGAGGAGGAGGTGTGGGGGTGCTTTGCTAGTGACACTGTCTGTGATTTATTTAGAACTCAAGGCACACTTAACCAGCTTTTCTACCACAGCATTCTGCAGCGATACGCCATCCCATTTGGTTTGCACTTAGTGGGACAATCATTTGTTTTTCAACAGGACGATGACCCAACACACCTCCAGGTTGTGTAAGGGCTATTTTACCAAGGAGAGTGATGGAGTGCTGCATCAGATGACCAGGCCTCCACAATCACCCAACCTCAACCCAATTGAGATGGTTTGGGATGATTTGGACTGCAGAGTGAAGGAAAAGCAGCCAACAGGTGCTCAGCATATGTGGGAACTCCTTCAAGACTGTTGGAAAAGCATTCCTCATGAAGCTGGTTGAGAGAATGCCAAGAGTGTGCAAAGCTGTCACCAAGGCAAAAGGTGGCTTGTTTGAAGCATCTAAAATCTAAAACATATTTTCATTTGTTTAACAGTTTTTTGGTTACTACATGATTCCATATGTGTTATTTCATAGTTTTGATGTCTTCACTATTATTCAAAAATGTAGAAAATAGTAAAACAAATAAAGAAAAACCCTTGAATGAGAAGATGTGTCCAAACTTTGACCGGTAGTGTAGACAGATAGAGATAGACTGGTACTGTAGACAGATAGACTGGTACTGTAGACAGATAGAGATAGAGAGATAGAGACATAGAGAGATAGAGACAGATAGACTGGTACTGTAGACAGATAGAGATAGAAAGATAGAGACAGATAGAGATAGACTGGTACTGTAGACAGATAGAGATAGACTGGTACTGTAGACAGATAGAGATAGAGAGATAGAGACAGATAGAGATAGATAGAGAGATAGAGACAGATAGAGATAGACTGGTACTGTAGACAGATAGAGATAGACTGGTACTGTAGACAGATAGAGATATAGAGATAGAGACAGATAGAGATAGATAGAGAGATAGAGACAGATAGAGATAGACTGGTACTGTAGACAGATAGAGTTAGACTGGTACTGTAGACAGATAGAGATAGAGAGATATAGAGATAGAGATAGAGAGATAGAGAGATAGACAGATAGAGATAGACTGGTACTGTAGACAGATAGAGAGATAGAGACAGATAGAGATAGAGAGATAGAGATAGAGAGAGACATAGAGAGATAGCGATAGAGAGATAGAGATAGAGAGATAGCGAGATAGAGACAGATAGAGATAGACTGGTACTGTAGACAGATAGAGATAGACTGGTACTGTAGACAGATAGAGATAGAGAGATATAGAGATAGAGACAGGGAGACAGAGATAGAGAGATAGAGATATAGAGAGATAGAGATATAGCGAGATAGAGATATAGGGAGACAGGGAGGTGAAGTTTAAGCATAGTACTTCAGGCTTCATTTTTACGGTTTAAGGATCAGCGTTAGTGTTCAGGGTTAGTGTTCAGGGTTAGTGTTCAGGGTTAGTGTACAGGGTTAGTGTTCAGGGTTAGTGTACAGGGTTAGTGTTCAGGGATCAGGGTTAGTGTACAGGGTTAGTGTTCAGGGTTAGTGTTCAGGGTTAGTGTACAGGGTTAGTGTTCAGGGATCAGGGTTAGTGTACAGGGTTAGTGTTCAGGGTTAGCGTTCAGAGTTCAGGTTAGTATTCAGGGTTCAGGGTTAGTGTACAGAGTTCAGGGTTAGTGTACAGGGTTCAGGGTTAGTGTACAGGGATCAGGGTTAGTGTTCAGGGTTAGTGTACAGGGTTAGTGTACAGGGTTAGTGTAGAGGGTTAGTGTAGAGGGTTAGTGTTCAGGGTTAGTGTTCAGGGTTTACGGTTCAGGGTTAGTGTACAGGGATCAGGGATAGTGTTTAGGGTTAGTGTTCAGGGTTAGTGTACAGGGTTAGTGTTCCGGGATCAGGGTTAGTGTACAGGGTTCAGGTTAGTATTCAGGGTTCAGGGTTAGTGTACAGGGATCAGGGTTAGTGTACAGGGATCAGGGTTAGTGTTCAGGGTTAGTGTTCAGGGTTAGTGTTCAGGGTTCAGGGTTAGTGTTCAAGGTTCAGGGTTAGTGTTCAGGGTTAGTGTACAGGGTTAGTGTACAGGGTTCAGGGTTAGTGTTCAGGGTTCAGGGTTAGTGTTCAGGGTTAGTGTACATGGTTAGGGTTCAGGGTTAGTGTTCAGGGTTAGTGTTCAGCGTTCAGGGTTAGTGTTCAGGGTTAGTGTTCAGGGTTCAGGGTTAGTGTTCAGGGTTAGTGTTCAGGGTTCAGGGTTAGTGTTCAGGGTTAGTGTTCAGGGTTAGTGTACAGGGTTAGTGTTCAGGGTTAGGGTTCAGGGTTCAGGGTTAGTGTTCAGGGTTAGGGTTCAGGGTTCAGGGTTAGTGTTCAGGGTTAGTGTTCAGGGTTCAGGGTTATTGTTCAGGGTTCAGGGTTAGTGTTCAGGGTTAGTGTTCAGCATTCGGGGTTAGTGTTCAGGGTTAGTGTTCAGGGTTAGTGTTCAGCGTTCAGGGTTAGTGTACAGGGTTAGTGTACATGGTTAGGGTTCAGGGTTAGTGTTCAGGGTTCAGGGTTAGTGTTCAGGGTTAGTGTTCAGGGTTAGTTTTCAGGGTTCAGTGTTAGTGTTCAGGGTTAGTGTTCAGGGTTAGTGTTCAGGGTTTGTGTTCAGGGTTTGTGTTCAGGGTTTGTGTTCAGGGATCAGGGTTAGGGATCAGGGTTAGTGTTCAGGGTTAGTGTTCAGGGTTAGTGTTCAGGGTTAGTGTTCAGGGTTTGTGTACAGTCGGCAGTCACTAAATGAGTATTATGGGTTAGGGTTAGTAAGGGTTAGAGGTTAGTAAGGGTCAGAGTTTAGTAAGGGTTAGAGGTTAGTAAGGGTTAGAGGTTAGTAAAGGTTAGAGATTAGTAAGGGTTAGAGTTTAGAGGTTAGTAAGGGTTAGGGTTAGAGTTTAGTAAGGGTTAGGGTTAGAGTTTAGTAAGGGTTAGAGGTTAGTAAGAGTTAGAGGTTAGTAAGGGTTAGAGGTTAGTAAGGGTTAGAGGTTAGTAGGGGTTAGAGGTTAGAGATTATTTAGGGTTACGGTTTGTAAGGGTTAGAGTTTAGTAATGGTTAGAGGTTAGTAAGGGTTAGAGGTTAGTAATGGTTAGAGATTAGTAAGGGTTGGGATTAGAGGTTAGTAAGGGTTAGAGGTTAGTAAGGATTAGAGGTTAGTAAGGGTTAGAGGTTAGTAAGGGTTAGAGGTTAGTAAGGGTTAGGGGTTAGTAAGGGTTAGAGTTTAGTAATGGTTAGAGATTAGTAAGGTTTAGGATTAGAGGTTAGTAAGGGTTAGAGATTAGTAAGGGTTAGAGGTTAGTAAGGGTTAGAGGTTAGTAAGGGTTAGAGGTTAGTAAGGGTTAGAGGTTAGTAAGGGTTAGGGGTTAGTAAGGGTTGGGATTAGAGTTTAGTTAGGGTTAGAGGTTAGTCAGGGTTAGAGGTTAGTAAGGGTTAGAGGTTAGTAAGGGTTAGAGGTTAGTAAGGGTTAGAGGTTAGTAAGGGTTAGGGGTTAGTAAGGGTTAGGGGTTGGTAAGGGTTAGGGGTTGGTAAGGGTTAGGGGTTGGTAAGGGTTAGAGGTTAGTAAGGGTTAGAGATTAGTAAGGGTTAGAGGTTAGTAAGGGTTAGAGGTTAGTAAGGGTTAGGGGTTAGTAAGGGTTAGGGGTTAGTAAGGGTTAGAGGTTAGTAAGGGTTAGAGGTTAGTAAGGGTTAGAGGTTAGTAAGGGTTAGGGGTTAGTTAGGGTTAGAGGTTAGTAAGGGTTAGGGGTTAGTTAGGGTTAGGGGTTAGTAAGGGTTAGAGGTTAGTTAGGGTTAGAGGTTAGTAAGGGTTAGAGGTTAGTAAGGGTTAGAGGTTAGTAAGGGTTAGAGGTTAGAGGTTTGTAAGGGTTAGAGGTTAGTAAGGGTTAGAGGTTAGTAGGGGTTAGAGGTTACTAAGGGTTAGAGGTTAGTTAGGGTTAGCGGTTAGTAAGGGTTAGAGGTTAGAGGTTAGTAAGGGTTAGAGGTTAGTTAGGGTTAGAGGTTAGTAAGGGTTAGAGGTTAGTAAGGGTTAGAGGTTAGTAAGGGTTAGAGGTTAGTAAGGGTTCGAGGTTAGTTAGGGTTAGGGTTAGAGGTTAGTAAGGGTTAGAGATTAGTAAGGGTTAGAGGTTAGTAAGGGTTAGAGTTTAGTTAGGGTTAGAGGTTAGTAAGGGTTAGAGGTTAGAGGTTAGTAAGGGTTAGAGGTTAGTTAGGGTTAGAGGTTAGTAAGGGTTAGAGGTTAGTAAGGGTTAGAGGTTAGTTAGGGTTAGAGGTTAGTAAGGGTTAGAGGTTAGAGGTTAGTAAGGGTTAGAGGTTAGTTAGGGTTAGAGGTTAGTAAGGGTTAGAGGTTAGTAAGGGTTAGAGTTTAGTTAGAGTTAGGGGTTAGTAAGGGTTAGAGGTTAGTTAGGGTTAGGGTTAGAGGTTAGTAAGGGTTAGAGGTTAGTAAAGGTTAGAGGTTAGTAAAGGTTAGGGTTAGAGGTTAGTAAGGGTTAGAGGTTAGTTAGGGTTAGGGGTTAGTAAGGGTTAGAGGTTAGTAAGGGTTAGAGGTTAGTAAGGGTTAGAGGTTAGTTAGGGTTAGGGGTTAGTAAGGGTTAGAGGTTAGTAAGGGTTAGAGGTTAGTAAGGGTTAGAGGTTAGTAAGGGTTAGAGGTTAGTTAGGGTTAGGGTTAGAGGTTAGTAAGGGTTAGAGGTTAGTAAAGGTTAGAGGTTAGAGGTTAGTAAGGGTTAGAGGTTAGTAAGGGTTAGAGGTTAGTAAGGGTTAGGGGTTAGTAAGGGTTAGAGGTTAGTAAGGGTTAGAGGTTACTAAGGGTTAGAGGTTAGTTAGGGTTAGGGGTTAGTTAGGGTTAGAGGTTAGTTAGGGTTAGGGGTTAGTAAGGGTTAGAGGTTAGTTAGGGTTAGGGGTTAGTAAGGGTTAGAGGTTAGTAAGGGTTAGAGGTTAGTTAGGGTTAGGGGTTAGTAAGGGTTAGAGGTTAGTAAGGGTTAGAGGTTAGAGATCACAACATGCTATATATAGTCCTTGATATCATGGCTGATAGGCTGTTTCAGGGGTTATAGAGGTCGACTCTGGGGTTCAGAGGTCGCGGGTAGTGGTTTGGGTTAGGTGTCCTTGCCTAAGACACTGTCCTGCATCGCGGGGGGCTGTCTGGAAGCCTGCCAGAGCGCTAAAGGGCTTGAGCTCAGGGGGCGTCAAACCGCTGCGTTGCGCACACTGCTCCACCTCACAATAGACACTGTAATACACAAACCACACACACACACACAGATTAAAGCAACACACACGCTCTAACAACTCTACACACACACACACACAGATTAAAGCAACACACACTCACTAACAACTCTACACACGCTCTAACAACTCTACACACACTCTAACAACTCTACACACGCTCTAACTCTACACACGCTCTAACAACTCTACACACACACACACACACACACACACACACACACACACACACACACAGATTAAAGCAACACACACTCACTAACAAAGCTACACACGCTCTAACAACTCTACACACGCTCTAACAACTCTACACACGCTCTAACAACTCTACACACACTCTAACAACTCTACACACACTCACACACACACACACACACACACAGATTAAAGCAACACACACTCACTAACAAAGCTACACACGCTCTAACAACTCAACACACACTCTAACAACTCTACACACACTCACTAACAAAGCTACACACACTCTAACAACTCTACACACACTCTAACAACTCTACACACACTCTAACAACTCTACACACGCTCTAACAACTCTACACACGCTCTAACAACTCTACACACACTCTAACAACTCTACACACACTCTAACAACTCTACACACACACACACACACACACACACACACACACACACACACACACACACACACACACACACACACACACACACACACACTCACCAACTCACTATTAAAGCTACACACACTCTAACAACTCTACACACGCACACACACACACACACACACACACACACACACACACACACACACACACACACACACACACACACACACACACACTCACCAACTCACTAACATTACACGACCACTTGACTTCTAAGGGACACAGAGGACTGAGTCTGTAAGGGTAACATGGACTGTCAATATAGCTCATATATATATATGTGTGTGTGTGTGTGTGTGTGTGAAAGTTCCAGCTCCGTTTAACACAGTTAGGATTTGACCCTAAGAAGTTGATGAAACACGCAGACGCTGTAGATCACAATGCTTCCCAATTCCAATTAAGGGACACCTGGTTTTAATTTTTTTTGCAAATGACAGGCTGTCAACGGTAGATGGACTACACACTTTAGATAAAAAGGTGAAATCTTAAAGGGTTCTTCGGGCTGTCCCCATACAATAACCCTTTAGGTTCCAGGTAGAACCATTTCCACAGAGGGTTCTATCTGGAACCTGAAATAGTTCTACCTGGAACCTAAAACTGTTCTACCTGGAACCAAAATGGGTTCTCCAATGAGGACAGCCGAAGAACCCTTTCGGAAACCCTTTTTTTTCTAATTGTAACTAAAGCTAAATTGTAACTAAAGCTAAATTGTAACTAAAGTGAAATTGTAACTAAAGCTTAATTGTAACTAAAGCTAAATTGCAACTAAAGCTAAATTGTAACTAAAGCTAAATTGCAACTAAAGCTAAATTGTGACTAAAGCTAAATTGTAACTAAAGCTAAATTGTCACTAAAGCTAAATTGTGACTAAAGATAAATTGTAACTAAAGATAAATTGTAAATAAATTATAACTAAAGTGAAATTGTAACTAAAGCTTAATTGTAACTAAAGCTAAATTGCAACTAAAGCTAAATTGTAACTAAAGCTAAATTGCAACTAAAGCTAAATTGTGACTAAAGCTAAATTGTGACTAAAGCTAAATTGTGACTAAAGCTAAATTGTGACTAAAGCTAAATTGTAACCAAAGCTAAATTGTGACTAAAGATAAATTGTAACTAAAGATAAATTGTAAATAAATTATAACTAAAGTGAAATTGTAACTAAAGCTTAATTGTAACTAAAGCTAAATTGCAACTAAAGCTAAATTGTAACTAAAGCTAAATTGCAACTAAAGCTAAATTGTGACTAAAGCTAAATTGCAACTAAAGCTAAATTGTGACTAAAGCTAAATTGTAACTAAAGCTAAATTGTCACTAAAGCTAAATTGTGACTAAAGATAAATTGTAACTAAAGATAAATTGTAAATAAATTATAACTAAAGTGAAATTGTAACTAAAGCTTAATTGTAACTAAAGCTAAATTGCAACTAAAGCTAAATTGTAACTAAAGCTAAATTGCAACTAAAGCTAAATTGTGACTAAAGCTAAATTGTGACTAAAGCTAAATTGTGACTAAAGCTAAATTGTGACTAAAGCTAAATTGTAACCAAAGCTAAATTGTGACTAAAGATAAATTGTAACTAAAGATAAATTGTAAATAAATTATAACTAAAGTGAAATTGTAACTAAAGCTTAATTGTAACTAAAGCTAAATTGCAACTAAAGCTAAATTGTAACTAAAGCTAAATTGCAACTAAAGCTAAATTGTGACTAAAGCTAAATTGTAACTAAAGCTAAATTGTCACTAAAGCTAAATTGTGACTAAAGATAAATTGTAACTAAAGATAAATTGTAAATAAATTATAACTAAAGTGAAATTGTAACTAAAGCTTAATTGTAACTAAAGCTAAATTGCAACTAAAGCTAAATTGTAACTAAAGCTAAATTGCAACTAAAGCTAAATTGTGACTAAAGCTAAATTGTGACTAAAGCTAAATTGTGACTAAAGCTAAATTGTAACTAAAGCTAAATTGTCACTAAAGCTAAATTGTGACTAAAGATAAATTGCAGACAAACAGACAGCGTTAATAAATATCATACTATATCAACTACTACATCATCACAGCTGGACGTTATTGTTATACATTTACATTTACATTTTAGTCATTTAGCAGACGCTCTTATCCAGAGCGACTTACAAATTGGTGGATTCACCTTATGATATCCAGTGGAACAACCACTTTACAATAGTGCATCTAAATCTTTTAAGGGGGGGGGGGGGGTTAGAAGGATTACTTTATCCTATCCCAGGTATTCCTTAAAGAGGTGGGTTATAGAATAGACAGTTATTTATTACTAAACGGATCAATTGATACTATAAACCATACAGTGGATGGGTGTCTATGGTGGAGGTTGGCATAGTTACTATAGCGAAGAGTTGATGTATTCAAAGATAAAGAGATATTGAATACAGAGCTGAGTACGCAAGGCTCATCTTTGTGTGTGTGTAGTGTGTAGTGTGTAGTGTGTGTGTGTGTGTGTGTGTGTGTGTGTGTGTGTGTGTGTGTGTGTGTGTGTAGTGTGTAGTGTGTGCAGTGTGTGTGTGTGTGTGTGTGTGTGTGTGTGTGTGTGTGCAGTGTGTGTGTGTGTGTGTGTGTGTGTGTGTGTGTGTGTGTGTGCAGTGTGTAGTGTGTGTGTGTGTGTGTGTGTGTGTGTGTGTGTGTGTGTGTGTGTGCAGTGTGTGTGTGTGTAGTGTGTAGTGTGTGTGTGTGTAGTGTGTGTGTGTGTGTGTGTGTGTGTGTGTGTGTGTGTAGTGTGTAGTGTGTGTGTGTGTGTGTGTGTGTGTGCGCAGTGTGTATGTGGTGTGTGTGTGTGTGTGTGTGTAGTGTGTGTGTGTGTGTGTGTGTGTGTGTGCGCAGTGTGTAGTGTGTGTGTGTGTGTGTGTGCAGTGTGTGTGTGTGTGTGTGTGTGTGTGTGCAGTGTGTGTGTGTAGTGTGTAGTGTGTGTAGTGTGTAGTGTGTGTGTGTGTGTGCAGTGTGTGTGTGTGTGTGTGTGTGCGCAGTGTGTAGTGTGTGTGTGCAGTGTGTAGTGTGTGCAGTGTGTAGTGTGTGTGTGCAGTGTGTGTGTGTGTGTGTGTGTGTGTGTGTGTGTGTGTGTGTGTGTGTGTGTGTGTGTGTAGTGTGTGTGTGTGTGAGAGAGAGAGTTTGTACCTAACAAACTTAACGTGAGTGAGTTGATGCAGACGTCACTGTAATGGGGATGGGAGTGAGGTTTGACATGCTGTAGAGCAGGGCAGGAAACAGTTCAGGACTGACTGTAATGGAGATGGGAGTGAGGTTTGACATGCTGTAGAGCAGGGCAGGAAACAGTTCAGGACTGACTGTAATGGAGATGGGAGTGAGGTTTGACATGCTGTAGAGCAGGGCAGGAAACAGTTCAGGACTGACTGTAATGGGGATGGGAGTGAGGTTTGACATGCTGTAGAGCAGGGCAGGAAACAGTTCAGGACTGACTGTAATGGAGATGGGAGTGAGGTTTGACATGCTGTAGAGCAGGGCAGGAAACAGTTCAGGACTGACTGTAATGGAGATGGGAGTGAGGTTTGACATGCTGTAGAGCAGGGCAGGAAACAGTTCAGGACTGACTGTAATGGGGATGGGAGTGAGGTTTGACATGCTGTAGAGCAGGGCAGGAAACAGTTCAGGACTGACTGTAATGGAGATGGGAGTGAGGTTTGACATGCTGTAGAGCAGGGCAGGAAACAGTTCAGGACTGACTGTAATGGGGATGGGAGTGAGGTTTGACATGCTGTAGAGCAGGGCAGGAAACAGTTCAGGACTGACTGTAATGGAGATGGGAGTGAGGTTTGACATGCTGTAGAGCAGGGCAGGAAACAGTTCAGGACTGACTGTAATGGGGATGGGAGTGAGGTTTGACATGCTGTAGAGCAGGGCAGGAAACACAGTTCAGGACTGACTGTAATGGAGATGGGAGTGAGGTTTGACATGCTGTAGAGCAGGGCAGGAAACAGTTCAGGACTGACTGTAATGGAGATGGGAGTGAGGTTTGACATGCTGTAGAGCAGGGCAGGAAACAGTTCAGGAACTGACTGTAATGGAGATGGGAGTGAGGTTTGACATGCTGTAGAGCAGGGCAGGAAACAGTTCAGGACTGACTGTAATGGAGATGGGAGTGAGGTTTGACATGCTGTAGAGCAGGGCAGGAAACACAGTTCAGGAACTGCACCATCTAGGCACCACACCTGACCAACTGAGATCATTGATCAGTTCAGTGCCTAAAATCAACACACCTGGTCCTCCAGGACCTACCCCTGCACTAGAGTGATCCTCCAGGACCAGGGTCGTCTACTCCTGCACTAGAGTGATCCTCCAGGACCAGGGTCGTCTACCCCTGCACTAGAGTGGTCCCCCAGGACCAGGGTCGTCTACCCCTGCACTAGAGTGGTCCTCCAGGACCAGGGTCGTCTACCCCTGCACTAGAGTGGTCCTCCAGGACCAGGGTCGTCTACCCCTGCACTAGAGTGGTCCCCCAGGACCTACCCCTGCACTAGAGTGGTCCTCCAGGACCAGGGTCGTCTACCCCTGCACTAGAGTGGTCCTCCAGGACCAGGGTCGTCTACCCCTGCACTAGAGTGGTCCTCCAGGACCAGGGTCGTCTACTCCTGCACTAGAGTGGTCCTCCAGGACCAGGGTCGTCTACCCCTGCACTAGAGTGGTCCTCCAGGACCAGGGTTGTTTACTCCTGCACTAGAGTGATCCTCCAGGACCAGGGTCGTTTACCCCTGCACTAGAGTGGTTCTCCAGGACCAGGGTCGTCTACCCCTGCACTAGAGTGGTCCTCCAGGACCAGGGTCGTCTACCCCTGCACTAGAGTGGTCCTCCAGGAAGGACCAGGGTCGTCTACTCCTGCACTAGAGTGGTCCTCCAGGACCAGGGTCGTCTACCCCTGCACTAGAGTGGTCCTGCAGGACCAGGGTCGTCTACCCCTGCACTAGAGTGGTCCTGCAGGACCAGGGTCGTCTACTCCTGCACTAGAGTGGTCCTCCAGGACCAGGGTCGTCTACCCCTGCACTAGAGTGGTCCTCCAGGACCAGGGTCGTCTACTCCTGCACTAGAGTGGTCCTCCAGGACCAGGGTCGTCTACCCCTGCACTAGAGTGGTCCCCCAGGACCAGGGTCGTCTACCCCTGCACTAGAGTGGTCCTCCAGGACCAG
>NW_025549805.1:0-7292 GCF_905237065.1 Salmo salar | reverse complement strand
GTCCTATGTTGCTCTGTCTGTATGCTACATCTTGCTTGTCCTATGTTGCTCTGTCTGTATGCTACATCTTGCTTGTTCTATGTTGCTCTGTCTGTATGCTATGTCTAGCTTGTCCTATGTTGCTCTGTCTGTATGCTACATCTTGCTTGTCCTATGTTGCTCTGTCTGTATGCTACATCTTGCTTGTCCTATGTTGCTCTGTCTGTATGCTACATCTTGCTTGTCCTATGTTGCTCTGTCTGTATGCTACATCTTGCTTGTCCTATGTTGCTCTGTCTGTATGCTACATCTTGCTTGTCCTATGTTGCTCTGTCTGTATGCTATGTCTTGCTTGTCCTATGTTACTCTGTCTGTATGCTATGTCTTGCTTGTCCTATGTTGCTCTGTCTGTATGCTACGTCTTGCTTGTCCTATGTTGCTCTGTCTGTATGCTACATCTTGCTTGTCCTATGTTGCTCTGTCTGTATGCTACATCTTGCTTGTCCTATGTTGCTCTGTCTGTATGCTATGTCTTGCTTGTCCTATGTTACTCTGTCTGTTTGCTATGTCTTGCTTGTCCTATGTTGCTCTGTCTGTATGCTACGTCTTGCTTGTCCTATGTTGCTCTGTCTGTATGCTACATCTTGCTTGTCCTATGTTACTCTGCGTGTGCTCACTGTTCAATGATTGTCTATATTGTAATTGTTTTTAATAACCTGCCCAGGGACTGCGGTTGAAAATTAGCTGGCTGGCTAAAACCGGCACTTTTACTGAAACGTCGATTAATGTGCACTGTCCCTGTAAAAATAAAATAAACTCAAACTCAATGGTAGAGCTGCCTGTCTCTATGGTAGAGCTGTCTGTCTCTATGGTAGAGCTGCCTGTCTCTATGGTAGAGCTGTCTGTCTCTATGGTAGAGCTGCCTGTCTCTATGGTAGAGCTGTCTGTCTCTATGGTAGAGCTGCCTGTCTCTATGGTAGAGCTGTCTGTCTCTATGGTAGAGCTGTCTGTCTCTATGGTAGAGCTGTCTGTCTCTATGGTAGAGCTGTCTGTCTCTATGGTAGAGCTGCCTGTCTCTATGGTAGAGCTGTCTGTCTCTATGGTAGAGCTGTCTGTCTCTATGGTAGAGCTGCCTGTCTCTATGGTAGAGCTGTCTGTCTCTATGGTAGAGCTGTCTGTCTCTATGGTAGATCTGCCTGTCTCTATGGTAGCAGCTGCCTGTCTCTATGGTAGAGCTGTCTGTCTCTATGGTAGAGCTGCCTGTCTCTATGGTAGAGCTGTCTGTCTCTATGGTAGCAGCTTTGAGCAATAATTTTTAAGGAAAACTTACAGAAATGTCAACCATAAACACAATCCCAGACGCTTCTTAGTATTTATGCTAACTTAGTTATGCTAACGTCATGTAGCTAACCAAAATAATGTTTACAATTCCATGGCTGAATGACTCTAGATCCAACTAACTTCCCTGAATTATTTTAGTCAGAACAGGACATCCATTCTTTTTACAACTGTTTTTGATGTAGTTTTCAGGTCAAAAGGTTTAAACGAATGATCCCAATTCTAGTTTGAGACTAGACGATTTAGAATAACATGGATCAGTAGACTAGACTAGACGATGTAGAATAACATGGATCAGTAGACTAGACTAGACGATGTAGAAGAACATGGATCAGTAGACTAGACTAGACTAGATGATGTAGAATAATATGGATCAGTAGACTAGACTAGACTGGTTGATGTAGAAGAACATGGATCAGTAGACTAGACTAGACTGGTTGATGTAGAATAATATGGATCAGTAGCCTAGACTAGACTGGTTGATGTAGAAGAACATGGATCAGTAGACTAGACTAGACGATTTAGAATAACATGGATCAGTAGACTAGACTGGTTGATGTAGAAGAACATGGATCAGTAGACTAGACTAGACGATGTAGAATAACATGGATCAGTAGACTAGACTAGACTGGTTGATGTAGAATAATATGGATCAGTAGACTAGACTAGACTAGTTGATGTAGAATAATATGGATCAGTAGACTAGACTAGATGATGTAGAAGAACATGGATCAGTAGACTAGACTAGACTAGTTGATGTAGAATAACATGGATCAGTAGACTAGACTAGTTGATGTAGAAGAACATGGATCAGTAGACTAGACTAGACTGGTTGATGTAGAATAATATGGATCAGTAGACTAGACTAGACTGGTTGATGTAGAAGAACATGGATCAGTAGACTAGACTAGACGATTTAGAATAACATGGATCAGTAGCCTAGACTAGACTAGTTGATGTAGAATAACATGGATCAGTAGACTAGACTAGACTAGTTGATGTAGAATAACATGGATCAGTAGACTAGACTAGTTGATTTAGAAGAACATGGATCAGTAGCCTAGACTAGACTAGTTGATGTAGAATAACATGGATCAGTAGACTAGACTGGTTGATGTAGAAGAACATGGATCAGTAGCCTAGACTAGACTAGATGATTTAGAATAACATGGATCAGTAGACTAGACTAGACTAGTTGATGTAGAAGAACATGGATCAGTAGACTAGACTAGACTAGTTGATGTAGAAGAACATGGATCAGTAGCCTAGACTAGACTAGTTGATGTAGAATAATATGGATCAGTAGACTAGACTAGACTAGTTGATGTAGAATAATATGGATCAGTAGACTAGACTAGACTGGTTGATGTAGAATAATATGGATCAGTAGACTAGACTAGACTGGTTGATGTAGAATAACATGGATCAGTAGACTAGACTGGTTGATGTAGAAGAACATGGATCAGTAGACTAGACTAGACTAGATGATGTAGAATAACATGGATCAGTAGACTAGACTAGTTGATGTAGAAGAACATGGATCAGTAGACTAGACTAGACTGGTTGATGTAGAATAACATGGATCAGTAGACTAGACTAGACTAGTTGATGTAGAATAACATGGATCAGTAGACTAGACTAGTTGATGTAGAAGAACATGGATCAGTAGCCTAGACTAGACTAGTTGATGTAGAATAACATGGATCAGTAGACTAGACTAGTTGATGTAGAATAATATGGATCAGTAGACTAGACTAGACTGGTTGATGTAGAATAATATGGATCAGTAGACTAGACTAGACTGGTTGATGTATGATATTGAACTCTGACCTGTGGTTATTGTCTTCAGTGGAATTCAGAACATTGTTAGACAGGTTTAAATGCTCATTGTTCTTTGTATCCATAGAAACAGGTTTTTTTCTTCCTATTGTCAATCCTCCAATCAGAAACTGGGAGAACACTCATTGAGAATGCCTGAAGCTTTAACAGTGTGTGTGTGTGTGTGTGTGTGTGTGTGTGTGTGTGTGTGTGTGTGTGTGTGTGTGTGTGTGTGTGTGTGTGTGTGTGTGTGTGTGTGTGTGTGTGTGTGTGTGTGTGTGAACGCAAGTGTTAAAACTTCCATAACATTTAGAATAGGAGTCGGCCTTCTGAAACATTGGGATCATTAATAGCTGTATGTTACAGTGACATTTGTGTTGTTATGGTGATAATACCATTAAAACATTCCAATACAGATAATTTTGTGTTGTTATGGTGATAATACCATTAAAAGATTCCAATACAGATTATTTTGTGTTGTTATGGTGATAATACCATTAAAACATTCCAATACAGATAATTTTGTGTTGTTATGGTGATAATACCATTAAAACATTCCAATACAGATAATTTTGTGTTGTTATGGTGATAATACCATTAAAACATTCCAATACAGATTATTTTGTGTTGTTATGGTGATAATACCATTAAAACATTCCAATACAGATTATTTTGTGTTGTTATGGTGATAATACCATTAAAACATTCCAATACAGATTATTTTGTGTTGTTATGGTGATAATACCATTAAAACATTCCAATACAGATTATTTTGTGTTGTTATGGTGATAATACCATTAAAACATTCCAATACAGACTATTTTGTGTTGTTATGGTGATAATACCATTAAAACATTCCAATACAGATTATTTTGTGTTGTTATGGTGATAATACCATTAAAACACTCCAATACAGATTATTTTGTGTTGTTATGGTGATAATTCCATTAAAACATTCCAATACAGATTATTTTGTGTTGTTATGGTGATAATACCATTAAAACATTCCAATACAGATTATTTTGTGTTGTTATGGTGATAATACCATTAAAACACTCCAATACAGATTATTTGTGTTGTTATGGTGATAATACCATTAAAACACTCCAATACAGATAATTTTGTGTTGTTATGGTGATAATACCATTAAAACATTCTGAAACAAATGACGTTGTGTTTCTGTCCCTTACAATAGAAACATAGTATGCCTATACCTTAATGCACTGCTTTTTAAATTGACATTTGTTTATTTAGGGACAAATTTGAAACAAATCTACAATTGTCATTAATCGCAATTAATCGATGGCGTCAACACAATTCATTATTTTAATAATTTGGCAGCCCTAGTATTCAAGTTTCTAAAAAGGTTGATTTGCCTTTTAACGAAAAATGTATCAACCCCTTACAAAACATTTCCATTAATTATAATCAGATTTCCTGTTGCTGCAGGATCATTCTGCTGCTGTAGCTAACTGGTTCAAATTAAGATTCTACATCTGTACTGGTCAGATATCTGGACAGACAGACAGACAGACAGACAGACAGACAGACAGACAGACAGACAGACAGACAGACAGACAGACAGACAGACAGACAGACAGACAGTGGGAGAGAAGGTGGAGAAGAGTGGACTTACTGGGGTTCTGTATCTTGACGGTGGAGTCAGGTTCTGGGTGGGGCTTGTGGACTACCTGGGTACACACCTGTTCTGTCAGAATCTACAGGGGAGGAGAGTGACAGGTGTCAATCAAACATGACAGGTGTCAATCAAACTTCACCAACACAATGCACATCGTTTTCAGATATCCAGGAAAAGGTTTATATACAGGTAAATAAGAAGTTACTGTGATGACATACCTTGCAGTGTGTGTGTGAGTGTGTGAGTGTGTAAGTGAGTCAGTGAGTGTGTGAGTGTTACCTACCTCGTAGTGTTATCTTCCTCGTAGTGTTAACTACCTCGTAAAGTGTTTCCTACCTCGTAGAGTGTTCCTACCTCGTAGAGTGTGTTACCTACCTCGTAGAGAGTGTCTCCTACCTCGTAGTGTGTTTCCTACCTCGTAGTGTGTTACCTACCTCGTAGAGTGTGTTACCTACCTCGTAGGGAGTGTTTCCTACCTCGTAGGGAGTGTTTCCTACCTCGTAGGGAGTGTTTCCTACCTCATAGAGTGTTTCCTACCTCATAGAGTGTTTCCTACCTCGTAGAGTGTTTCACCTACCTCGTAGAGTGTGTTACCTACCACGTAGGGAGTGTTTCCTACCTCGTAAGGAGTGTTTCCTACCTCGTAGGGAGTGTTTCCTGGAGTGTTTCCTACCTCGTAGGGAGTGTTTCCTACCTCGTAGGGAGTGTTTCCTACCTCGTAGGGAGTGTTTCCTACCTCGTAGGGAGTGTTTCCTGGAGTGTTTCCTACCTCGTGGGGAGTGTTTCCTACCTCGTAGGGAGTGTTTCCTGGAGTGTTTCCTACCTCGTAGGGAGTGTTTCCTACCTCGTAGAGAGTGTTTCCTACCTCGTAGAGAGTGTTTAACCTACCTCGTAGTGTTTCCTACCTCGTAGTGTTTCCTACCTCGTAGAGCGTGTTGTAGGTGGTGACGCTGACGGTGTTGGTGTGGATCATCAGCCTCTCTCCCAGCAGGGTGAACAGGCTGTGTGTGTGCATAATCTCCACTTTCCTCCTGCGCACACACACACACACACACACACACACACACACACACACACAAAACAAATATTTGTCACAGTGAGTAACAAATAATACAGTGAAATTATGAACTCATCAGATCCTCATCACACACACACACACACACACACACACACACACACACACACACACACACACACACACACACACACACACACACACACACACACACACACACACACACACACACACACACACACCTCCCGTCTGTCTCTGTCAGAGGCCTTTTCACCGCCTGACCAAGACAGGAGACAGCTAGAGGTGCTGTCAGTCGCCATGGTCACCATGGGGATGAAGGGCGTGATAAATTATAACAACCAACTGGCCCAGCCAACAGCACGTCACCATGACAACTACCATATACTCCAAAACACCACAACTGAACATCCAGCAGAGATCTCTCCCCATCTCCCATCCCATCTCCCATCTCCTCTCCCCCCATCTCCCCCTCTCCCATCCCATCTCCCATCCCCTCTCCCATCCCATCCCATCTCCCATCCCCTCTCCAATCTCACATCCGATCTCCTCTCCCCCATCTCCCCATCCCATCTCCTCTCCCCTCCCATCCCCATCACATCCCATCTCCCATCCCATCCCCTTTCCCATCCCATCTCTCCCATCTCCCATCCCCTCTCCCATCCCATCTCCTCTCCCATCCCATCCCATCTCCTCTCCTCTCCCCTCTCCCCCATCTCCTCTCCCCTCTCCCCATCCCATCTCCCCATCTCCTCTCCCATCCCATCTCCTCTCTCCCATCTCCTCTCCTATCCCATCTCCTCTCCCATCCCATCCCATCTCCTCTCCTCTCCCCTCTCCCCCATCTCCTCTCCCCTCTCCCCATCCCATCTCCCCATCTCCTCTCCCATCCCATCTCCTCTCTCCCATCTCCTCTCCTATCCCATCTCCTCTATCTCCTCTATCTCCTCTCCCCTCTCCTCTCCCATCCCATCTACTCTCCCCTCTCCCCATCTCCACTCCCTTCCTCTCCCCCATCTCAACTCCCCTCCTCCTCATTCAGACTGTGACAGCATATCATTACATCAGCATATAGTGGGTGACAGAGAGAGTTAGATTGGATGAATGAATGGAATGTGGATGACTCAACTGACACTTGAGCCACTAGTCAATGAGATAGATAGATAGATAGATAGATAGATAGATAGATAGATATATAGATAGATAGATAGATAGATAGATAGATAGATAGATAGATAGATAGATAGATAGATAGATAGATAGATAGATAGATAGATAGATAGATAGATAGATAGATAGATAGATAGATAGATAGATAGATAGATAGATAGATAGATAGATAGATAGGTCACCTAACAATCTATCTATCTATCTATCTATCTATCTATCTATCTATCTATCTATCTATCTATCTATCTATCTATCTATCTATCTATCTAGATAGATATCTATCTATCTATCTATCTATCTATCTATCTATCTATC
>NW_025549804.1:0-31786 GCF_905237065.1 Salmo salar | reverse complement strand
CCAGCTCTCTCTCTCTCTCTTCTTTCCACCTGTCCACTCTCTCTCTCCTCTTTTACCACCTTGCTCTCTCTTTCTCCCTTCTGCTTTACCACCTAGTCCACTCTCTCTCTCTCTCTTCCTGCTGGCTTTACCACCTAGTCCAGCTCTCTCTCTCTCTCTGCTGGCTTTAGCCACCTTCCTCTCTCTCTCTTCTCTCTATGTTTCCCCTTCCATCTCTCTCTCTCTTTCTCCACCTATCCAGCTCTCTCTCATCTCTGCTGGCTTTACCACCTAGTCCCTCTCTCTCTCTCTCTGCTGGCTTTACCACCTAGTCCGGCTCTCTTCTCTCTCCTGTGGCTTTACCACCTAGTCCCTCTCTCTCTCTCTCTCTGGCTTTCCACCTGTCCACTCTCTCTCTCTCTTCTGCTGACGCTTACTTCACTCTCTTCTCTCTCCCTGCGTGGCTTTACCACCTAGTCCAGCTCTCTCTCTCTCTCCCTGTGCTTTACCACCTGAGTCCAGCTCTCTCTCTCTCTCCCTGCTGCTTTACCACCTTCCACTCTCTCTCTCTTCTCTGGCTTTACCACCTAGTCCGCTCTCTCTCTCTCCTGGCTCCACCTATCGCTCTCTTCTCTCCTGTGGCTTTACCACCTAGTCCAGCTCTCTCTCTCTTTCTCTGGCTTTACCACCTATCAGCTCTCTCTCTCTCCCTGTGGCTTTCCCTTCCTCTCTCTCTCTCTGTGAGCTTCCACCTAGTCCAGCTCTCTCTCTTCTTTTCCACCTATCCAGCTCTCTCTCTCTCCTGCTGCTTTACCACCTAGTCCACTCTCTCTCTCTCCCTGCTGCTTTACCACCTAGTCCAGCTCTCTCTCTCTCTCTCTGCTGGCTTTACCACCTAGTCCAGCTCTCTCTCTCTCCTGCTGGCTTTGCCACCTAGTCCCTCTCTCTCTCTCCGATGGCTTTACCACCTTCCAGCTCTCTCTCTCTCTCCTGCTGGCTTTCCCACCTATCCGCTCTCTCTCTCTCTCCTGCTGGCTTTACCACCTAGTCCGCTCTCTCTCTCTTGCTGGCTTTACCACCTAGTCCAGCTCTCTCTCTCTCTCCTGGCTTTACCACCTGAGTCCAGCTCTCTCTCTCTCCTGCTGGCTTTACCACCTTCCAGCTCTCTCTCTCTGCTGGTTACCACCTAGTCCAGCTCTCTCTCTCTCCGCTGCTTTACCCCTAGTCCACTCTCTCTCTCCCTGCTGGCTTTACCACCTAGTCCAGCTCTCCTCTCTCTCCCTGCTGGCTTTACCACCTAGTCCAGCTCTCTCTCTCTCTCCTGCTGGCTTTACCACCTGGTCCAGCTCTCTCTCTCTCTCTGCTGGCTTTACCACCTAGTCCAGCTCTCTCTCTCTCTCTGCTGGCTTTACCACCTAGTCCAGCTCTCTCTCTCTCCTGCTGGCTTTACCACCTAGTCCACTCTCTCTCTCTCTCTGATGGCTTTACCACCTAGTCCACTCTCTTCTCTCCCTGCTGCTTTACCACCTTCCTCTCTCTCTCTCTCTGATGGCTTTACCACCTAGTCCACTCTCTCTCTCTCCCTGCTGGCTTTACCACCTAGTCAGCTCTCTCTCTCTCCCTGCTGGCTTTACCACCTAGTCACTCTCTCTCTCTCTTGCTCTTTACCACCTATCCAGCTCTCTCTCTCTCTGCTGGCTTTACCACCTAGTCCAGCTCTCTCTCTCTCTGCTGGCTTTACCACCTAGTCCAGCTCTCTCTCTCTCTCTGCTGGCTTTACCACCTAGTCCAGCTCTCTCTCTCTCTGTGGCTTTACCACCTGGTCCAGCTCTCTCTCTCTCTCTGCTGGCTTTACCACCTAGTCCAGCTCTCTCTCTCTCACTGCTGGCTTTACCACCTGTCCCTCTCTCTCTCTCTCTTGCTTTACCACCTAGTCCAGCTCTCTCTCTCTCTGCTGGCTTTACCACCTATCCACTCTCTCTCTCCTTGCTTTACCACCTGTCCAGCTCTCTCTCTCCTCTCTGCTGGCTTTACCACCTGTCCAGCTCTCTCTCTCTCCTGCTGGCTTTGCCACCTGGTCAGCTCTCTCTCTCTCTCTGCTGGCTTTACCACCTAGTCCACTCTCTCTCTCTCTCTCTGCTGGCTTTACCACCTATCCAGCTCTCTCTCTCTCCTGCTGGCTTTACCACCTAGTCCAGCTCTCTCTCTCTCCCTGCTGGCTTTACCACCTAGTCAGCTCTCTCTCTCTCTCCTCCCTGCTGGCTTTACCACCTAGTCCAGCTCTCTCTCTCTCTGCTGGCTTTACCACCTAGTCAGCTCTCTCTCTCTCTCTGCTGGCTTTACCACCTAGTCCAGCTCTCTCTCTCTCTCCCTGCTGGCTTTACCACCTAGTCAGCTCTCTCTCTCTCCTCTGGGCTTTACCACCTGGTCCAGCTCTCCCTCTCTCCCTGCTGGCTTTACCACCTAGTCAGCTCTCTCTCTCTCTTGGCTTTACCACCTAGTCCAGCTCTCTCTCTCTCTGCTGCTTTACCACCTGTCCACTCTCTCTCTCTGCTGGCTTTACCACCTAGTCCAGCTCTCTCTCTCTCTCTGCTGGCTTTACCACCTAGTCCAGCTCTCTCTCTCTCTGCTGCTTTACCACCTAGTCCGCTCTCTCTCTCTCCCTGCTGGCTTTACCACCTAGTCCCGCTCTCTCTCTCTCTGGCTTTACCACCTGGTCCCTCTCTCTCTCTCTCTGCTGGCTTTACCACCTAGTCCGCTCTCCCTCTCTCTCCTGCTGCTTTACCACCTGTCCAGCTCTCTCTCTCTCTCTGCTGGCTTTACCACCTAGTCCAGCTCTCTCTCTCCTCTGCTGGCTTTGCCACCTGGTCAGCTCTCTCTCTCTCTCTGCTGGCTTTACCACCTATCCAGCTCTCTCTCTCTCCTGCTGGCTTTACCACCTGGTCCAGCTCTCTCTCTCTCTGCTGGCTTTACCACCTAGTCCAGCTCTCTCTCTCTCTGCTGGCTTTACCACCTAGTCCAGCTCTCTCTCTCTCTGCTGGCTTTACCCCTAGTCCAGCTCTCTCTCTCCTGCTGGCTTTTCCACCTATCCAGCTCTCTCTCTCTCCTGCTGGCTTTACCACCTAGTCCAGCTCTCTCTCTCTCTCTGCTGGCTTTGCCACCTAGTCCAGCTCTCTCTCTCTCTGCTGCTTTACCACCTGGTCCACTCTCTCTCTCTCTGCTGGCTTTTCCACCTAGTCCAGCTCTCTCTCTCTCTGCTGGCTTTACCACCTAGTCCAGCTCTCTCTCTCCTGCTGCTTTACCACCTAGTCCACTCTCTCTCTCTCTCTCTGCTGGCTTTCCACCTGGTCCAGCTCTCTCTCTCTCTCCCTGCTGGCTTTACCACCTAGTCCAGCTCTCTCTCTCTCTCCTCTGCTGGCTTTACCACCTAGTCCAGCTCTCTCTCTCTGCTGGCTTTACCACCTGGTCCAGCTCTCTCTCTCTCCTGCTGGCTTTACCACCTAGTCCAGCTCTCTCTCTCTCCTGCTGGCTTTACCACCTAGTCCAGCTCTCTCTCTCTCTCTGCTGGCTTTACCACCTAGTCCACTCTCTCTCCTCTCCCTGCTGGCTTTACCACCTATCCAGCTCTCTCTCTCTCGCTGGCTTTACCACCTAGTCCAGCTCTCTCTCTCTCCTGCTGGCTTTACCACCTAGTCCCTCTCTCTCTCTCCCTGCTGCTTTACCACCTATCCGCTCTCTCTCTCTCTGCTGGCTTTACCACCTAATCCACTCTCTCTCTCCCTGCTGCTTTACCACTGGTCACTCTCCTCTCTCCCTGCTGGCTTTACCACCTATCCAGCTCTCTCTCTCCCGCTGGCTTTCCCACCTAGTCCAGCTCTCTCTCTCTCTCTGCTGGCTTTACCACCTGGTCCCTCTCTCTCTCTCCCTGCTGGCTTTACCACCTAGTCAGCTCTCTCTCTCTCTGCTGGCTTTACCACCTGGTCCAGCTCTCTCTCTCTCCCTGCTGGCTTTACCACCTAGTCCAGCTCTCTCTCTCTCCCTGCTGCTTTACCACCTGGTCCAGCTCTCTCTCTCCTGCTGGCTTTACCACCTAGTCCAGCTCTCTCTCTCTCCTGCTGGCTTTACCACCTAGTCCACTCTCTCTCTCTGCTGGCTTTACCACCTAGTCCAGCTCTCTCTCTCCTCCTGCTGGCTTTACCACCTAGTCCAGCTCTCTCTCTCTCCCTGCTGGCTTTACCACCTAGTCAGCTCTCTCTCTCCTGCTGGCTTTACCACCTGGTCCGCTCTCTCTCTCTCCTGCTGGCTTTACCACCTAGTCAGCTCTCTCTCTCCTCTCTGCTGGCTTTACCACCTAGTCCAGCTCTCTCTCTCTCTGCTGGCTTTACCACCTAGTCCAGCTCTCTCTCTCTCCCTGCTGGCTTTACCACCTGTCGCTCTCTCTCTCTCTGGCTTTACCACCTGGTCAGCTCTCTCTCTCTTGCTGGCTTTACCACCTAGTCCAGCTCTCTCTCTCTCTCCTGCTGGCTTTGCCACCTAGTCCAGCTCTCTCTCTCTCCTGCTGGCTTTACCACCTTCCAGCTCTCTCTCTCTCCCTGCTGGCTTTCCACCTAGTCCAGCTCTCTCTCTCTCTGCTGGCTTTGCCACCTAGTCCAGCTCTCTCTCTCTCTCTCATGGCTTTACCACCTAGTCCAGCTCTCTCTCTCTCTCTCTCTGGCTTTACCACCTTCCAGCTCTCTCTCTCTCCCTGCTGGCTTTGCCACCTATCCACTCTCTCTCTCTCCTGCTGGCTTTGCCACCTAGTCACTCTCTTCTCTCTGCTGGCTTTGCCACCTAGTCCAGCTCTCTCTCTCTCTCTGCTGGCTTTGCCACCTGGTCCAGCTCTCTCTCTCCCTGCTGGCTTTACCACCTAGTCCGCTCTCTCTCTCCTGCTGCTTTTCCACCTGGTCCACTCTCTCTCTCCTGCTGGCTTTCCACCTATCCACTCTCTCTCTCCCTGCTGGCTTTACCACCTAGTCCAGCTCTCTCTCTCCCTGCTGGCTTTACCACCTAGTCCAGCTCTCTCTCTCTCTTCTGCTGGCTTTACCACCTAGTCCAGCTCTCTCTCTCTCTCCTGCTGGCTTTACCACCTAGTCCAGCTCTCTCTCCCTGCTGGCTTTGCCACCTAGTCAGCTCTCTCTCTCTCCTGCTGGCTTTACCACCTAGTCCAGCTCTCTCTCTCTCTGCTGGCTTTACCACCTAGTCCAGCTCTCTCTCTCTCTCGCTGGCTTTACCACCTAGTCCAGCTCTCTCTCTCTCCCTGCTGGCTTTACCACCTAGTCCGCTCTCTCTCTCCCCTGCTGGCTTTACCACCTAGTCAGCTCTCTCTCTCTCTCCTGCTGGCTTTACCACCTATCCAGCTCTCTCTCTCTCTCTGCTGGCTTTACCACCTAGTCCGCTCTCTCTCTCCTGCTGGCTTTCCCACCTGGTCAGCTCTCTCTCTCTCTCCCTGCTGGCTTTGCCACCTGGTCCAGCTCTCTCTCTCTCCGCTGGCTTTACCTAGTCACTCTCTCTCTCTGCTGGCTTTACCACCTATCCAGCTCTCTCTCTCTCCCTGCTGGCTTTGCCACCTAGTCCAGCTCTCTCTCTCTCTCCCTGCTGGCTTTACCACCTAGTCCAGCTCTCTCTCTCTCTCGCTGGCTTTACCACCTGGTCCAGCTCTCTCTCTCTCCTGCTGGCTTTACCACCTAGTCCAGCTCTCTCTCTCTCTCTCTGCTGGCTTTACCACCTAGTCCAGCTCTCCATCTCTCCCTGCTGGCTTTACCACCTGGTCCAGCTCTCTCTCTCTCTCTGATGGCTTTACCACCTAGTCCAGCTCTCTCTCTCCCTCCTGCTGGCTTTACCACCTAGTCAGCTCTCTCTCTCTCCTGCTGGCTTTACCACCTAGTCCAGCTCTCTCTCTCTCTGCTGGCTTTACCACCTAGTCCAGCTCTCTCTCCCTGCTGGCTTTACCACCTAGTCCAGCTCTCCATCTCTCCTTGCTGGCTTTACCACCTAGTCCAGCTCTCTCTCTCTCTCTGATGGCTTTACCACCTAGTCCAGCTCTCTCTCTCTCCTGCTGGCTTTACCACCTAGTCCAGCTCTCTATCTCTCCCTGCTGGCTTTACCACCTAGTCCAGCTCTCTCTCTCACTGCTGGCTTTACCACCTAGTCCAGCTCTCCCTCTCTCCCTGCTGGCTTTACCACCTAGTCCAGCTCTCTCTCTCTCTCTGCTGGCTTTACCACCTAGTCCAGCTCTCTCTCTCTCTCCTCCCTGCTGGCTTTACCACCTAGTCCAGCTCTCTCTCTCTCTCCTGCTGGCTTTACCACCTAGTCCAGCTCTCTCTCTCTCCTGCTGGCTTTACCACCTAGTCCAGCTCTCTCTCTCTCTCCTGCTGGCTTTACCACCTAGTCAGCTCTCTCTCTCTCCCTGCTGGCTTTGCCACCTAGTCCAGCTCTCTCTCTCGCTCCTGCTGGCTTTACCACCTAGTCCAGCTCTCTCTCTCTCTTCCTGCTGGCTTTACCACCTAGTCCAGCTCTCTCTCTCTCTCTCTCTGATGGCTTTACAACCTAGTCCAGCTCTCTCTCTCTCTTCCTGCTGGCTTTACCACGTAGTCCAGCTCTCTCTCTCTCTCTCTGATGGCTTTACCACCTAGTCCAGCTCTCCCTCTCTCCCTGCTGGCTTTACCACCTAGTCCAGCTCTCTCTCTCTCTCTGATGGCTTTACCACCTAGTCCAGCTCTCTCTCTCTCCCTGCTGGCTTTACCACCTAGTCCAGCTCTCTCTCTCTCTGATGGCTTTACCACCTAGTCCAGCTCTCTCTCTCTCTGCTGGCTTTACCACCTAGTCCAGCTCTCTCTCTCTCCCTGCTGGCTTTACCACCTAGTCCAGCTCTCTCTCTCTCCTGCTGGCTTTACCACCTAGTCCAGCTCTTTCTCTCTCCCTGCTGGCTTTACCACCTAGTCCAGCTCTCTCTCTCTCTCGCTGGCTTTACCACCTAGTCCAGCTCTCTCTCTCTCGATGGCTTTACCACCTGGTCCAGCTCTCTCTCTCTCCCTGCTGGCTTTGCCTCCTAGTCCAGCTCTCTCTCTCTCTCCTGCTGGCTTTACCACCTAGTCCAGCTCTCTCTCTCTCTGCTGGCTTTACCACCTAGTCCAGCTCTCTCTCTCTCTGCTGGCTTTACCACCTAGTCCAGCTCTCTCTCTCTCTCCTGCTGGCTTTACCACCTAGTCCAGCTCTCTCTCTCTCACTGCTGGCTTTACCACCTAGTCCAGCTCTCTCTCATCTCTCCCTGCTGGCTTTACCACCTAGTCCAGCTCTCTCTTTCCCTGCTGGCTTTACCACCTAGTCCAGCTCTCTCTCTCTCCCTGCTGGCTTTACCACCTAGTCCAGCTCTCTCTCCCCTGCTGGCTTTACCACCTAGTCCAGCTCTCTCTCTCTCCTTGCTGGCTTTACCACCTAGTCCAGCTCTCTCTCTCCTCTCTGATGGCTTTACCACCTAGTCCAGCTCTCTCTCTCTCTCTGCTGGCTTTACCACCTAGTCCAGCTCTCTCTCTCTCCCTGCTGGCTTTACCACCTAGTCCAGCTCTCTCTCTCTCTCCACTGCTGGCTTTACCACCTAGTCCAGCTCTCTCTCTCTCCTGCTGGCTTTACCACCTAGTCCAGCTCTCCATCTCTCTCCTGCTGGCTTTACCACCTAGTCCAGCTCTCTCTCTCCCTGCTGGCTTTACCACCTAGTCCAGCTCTCTCTCTCTCTCGCTGGCTTTACCACCTAGTCCAGCTCTCTCTCTCTCCCTGCTGGCTTTACCACCTAGTCCAGCTCTCTCTCTCTCCCTGCTGGCTTTACCACCTAGTCCAGCTCTCTCTCTCTCCTGCTGGCTTTACCACCTAGTCCAGCTCTCTCTCTCTCCCTGCTGGCTTTACCACCTAGTCCAGCTCTCCCTCTCTCCTCTGCTGGCTTTACCACCTAGTCCAGCTCTCTCTCTCTGATTGCTTTACCACCTAGTCCAGCTCTCTCTCTCTCTCGATGGCTTTACCACCTAGTCCAGCTCTCTCTCTCTCCCTGCTGGCTTTACCACCTAGTCCAGCTCTCTCTCTCTCTGCTGGCTTTACCACCTAGTCCGCTCTCCTCTCTCCCTGCTGGCTTTACCACCTGGTCCAGCTCTCTCTCTCTCTCTGCTGGCTTTACCACCTAGTCCAGCTCTCTCTCTCTCTCACTGCTGGCTTTACCACCTAGTCCAGCTCTCTCTCTCTCTCCCTGCTGGCTTTACCACCTAGTCAGCTCTCTCTCTCCCTGCTGGCTTTACCACGTGGTCCAGCTCTCTCTCTCTCTCTCCTGCTGGCTTTACCACCTAGTCCAGCTCTCTCTCTCTCCCTGCTGGCTTTACCACCTAGTCCAGCTCTCTCTCTCTCCTGCTGGCTTTACCACCTAGTCCAGCTCTCTCTCTCTTCTGCTGGCTTTACCACCTAGTCCAGCTCTCTCTCTCTCCTGCGTGGCTTTACCACCTAGTCCAGCTCTCTCTCTCTCTCCTGCTGGCTTTACCACCTAGTCCAGCTCTCTCTCTCTCTCTCCGATGGCTTTACCACCTAGTCCAGCTCTCTCTCTCTCCCTGCTGGCTTTACCACCTAGTCCAGCTCTCTCTCTCTCTCTGCTGGCTTTACCACCTGGTCCAGCTCTCTCTCTCTCCTGCTGGCTTTACCACCTAGTCCAGCTCTCTCTCTCTCTGCTGGCTTTACCACCTAGTCCAGCTCTCTCTCTCTCTCCGCTGGCTTTACCACCTAGTCCAGCTCTCTCTCTCTCCTGCTGGCTTTACCACCTAGTCCAGCTCTCCTCTCTCCCTGCTGGCTTTACCACCTAGTCCAGCTCTCTCTCTCTGATGGCTTTACCACCTAGTCCAGCTCTCTCTCTCTCTGATGGCTTTACCACCTAGTCCAGCTCTCTCTCTCTCCCTGCTGGCTTTACCACCTAGTCCAGCTCTCTCTCTCTCTGCTGGCTTTACCACCTAGTCCAGCTCTCCCTCTCTCCCTGCTGGCTTTACCACCTAGTCCAGCTCTCTCTCTCTCTCTGATGGCTTTACCACCTAGTCCAGCTCTCTCTCTCTCTCTCCACTGCTGGCTTTACCACCTAGTCCAGCTCTCTCTCTCTCTCCTGCTGGCTTTACCACCTAGTCCAGCTCTCTCTCTCTTCCTGCTGGCTTTACCACGTAGTCCAGCTCTCTCTCTCTCTCTCCTGCTGGCTTTACCACCTAGTCCAGCTCTCTCTCTCTCCCTGCTGGCTTTACCACCTAGTCCAGCTCTCTCTCTCCTTCCTGCTGGCTTTGCCACCTAGTCCAGCTCTCTCTCTCTCTTCCTGCTGGCTTTACCACCTAGTCCAGCTCTCTCTCTCTCTCTCTTGCTGGCTTTACCACCTAGTCCAGCTCTCTCTCTCTCTCCTGCTGGCTTTACCACCTAGTCCAGCTCTCTCTCTCTCTCTCTGCTGGCTTTACCACCTAGTCCAGCTCTCTCTCTCTCCCTGCTGGCTTTACCACCTAGTCCAGCTCTCTCTCTCTCTCGCTGGCTTTACCACCTAGTCCAGCTCTCTCTCTCTCCCTGCTGGCTTTACCACCTAGTCAGCTCTCTCTCTCTCTGCTGGCTTTACCACCTAGTCCAGCTCTCTCTCTCTCTGATGGCTTTACCACCTAGTCCAGCTCTCTCTCTCTCCTGCTGGCTTTGCCTCCTGGTCCAGCTCTCTCTCTCTCCCTGCTGGCTTTACCACCTAGTCCAGCTCTCTTCTCTCTCCTGCTGGCTTTACCACCTAGTCCAGCTCTCTCTCTCTCTGCTGGCTTTACCACCTAGTCCAGCTCTCTCTCTCTTGATGGCTTTACCACCTAGTCCAGCTCTCTCTCTCTCCCTGCTGGCTTTGCCACCTAGTCCAGCTCTCTCTCTCTCCCTGCTGGCTTTACCACCTAGTCCAGCTCTCTCTCTCTCTCGATGGCTTTACCACCTAGTCCAGCTCTCTCTCTCTCTCGCTGGCTTTACCACCTAGTCCAGCTCTCTCTCTCTCCCTGCTGGCTTTACCACCTATTCCAGCTCTCTCTCTCTCTGCTGGCTTTACCACCTAGTCCAGCTCTCTCTCTCTCCCTGCTGGCTTTACCACCTAGTCCAGCTCTCTCTCTCTTCCTGCTGGCTTTACCACCTAGTCCAGCTCTCTCTCTCTCCCTGCTGGCTTTACCACCTAGTCCAGCTCTCTCTCTCCCCTGCTGGCTTTACCACCTGGTCCAGCTCTCCCTCTCTCCTTGCTGGCTTTACCACCTAGTCCAGCTCTCTCTCTCTCCTGCTGGCTTTACCACCTAGTCCAGCTCTCTCTCTCTCTGATGGCTTTACCACCTAGTCCAGCTCTCTCTCTCTCTCTCCTGCTGGCTTTACCACCTAGTCCAGCTCTCTCTCTCACTGCTGGCTTTACCACCTAGTCCAGCTCTCCATCTCTCCCTGCTGGCTTTACCACCTAGTCCAGCTCTCTCTCTCTCTCTGCTGGCTTTACCACCTAGTCCAGCTCTCTCTCTCTCTCCCTGCTGGCTTTACCACCTGGTCCAGCTCTCTCTCTCTCTCCCTGCTGGCTTTACCACCTAGTCCAGCTCTCTCTCTCTCCTGCTGGCTTTACCACCTAGTCCAGCTCTCTCTCTCTCTCCTGCTGGCTTTACCACCTAGTCCAGCTCTCTCTCTCTCCTGCTGGTTTTACCACCTAGTCCAGCTCTCTCTCTCTTCCTGCTGGCTTTACCACCTAGTCCAGCTCTCTCTCTCTCTCCTGCTGGCTTTACCACCTAGTCCAGCTCTCTCTCTCTCTCCGCTGGCTTTACCACCTAGTCCGCTCTCTCTCTCTCTCCTGCTGGCTTTACCACGTAGTCCAGCTCTCTCTCTCTCTTTGATGGCTTTACCACCTAGTCCAGCTCTCTCTCTCTCCCTGCTGGCTTTACCACCTAGTCCAGCTCTCTCTCTCTCTCTGCTGGCTTTACCACCTAGTCCAGCTCTCTCTCTCTCCTGCTGGCTTTACCACCTAGTCCAGCTCTCTCTCTCTCCTGCTGGCTTTACCACCTAGTCCAGCTCTCTCTCTCTCCCTGCTGGCTTTACCACCTAGTCCAGCTCTCTCTCTCTCCTGCTGGCTTTACCACCTAGTCCAGCTCTCTCTCTCTCTTTCGATGGCTTTACCACCTAGTCCAGCTCTCCTCTCTCCCTGCTGGCTTTGCCACCTAGTCCAGCTCTCTCTCTCTCTGCTGGCTTTACCACCTAGTCCAGCTCTCTCTCTCTCTCTCTGCTGGCTTTACCACCTAGTCCAGCTCTCTCTCTTCTCTCTGCTGGCTTTACCACCTAGTCCAGCTCTCTCTCTCTCCTCGCTGGCTTTACCACCTAGTCCAGCTCTCCTCTCTCCCTGCTGGCTTTACCACCTGGTCCAGCTCTCTCTCTCTCTCCTGCTGGCTTTACCAACTAGTCCAGCTCTCTCTCTCTCCCTGCTGGCTTTACCACCTAGTCCAGCTCTCTCTCTCTCCCTGCTGGCTTTACCACCTAGTCCAGCTCTCCCTCTCTCCCTGCTGGCTTTACCACCTAGTCCAGCTCTCTCTTTCCCTGCTGGCTTTACCACCTAGTCCAGCTCTCTCTCTCTCCCTGCTGGCTTTACCACCTAGTCCAGCTCTCTCTCTCCCTGCTGGCTTTACCACCTAGTCCAGCTCTCTCTCTCTCCTGATGGCTTTACCACCTAGTCCAGCTCTCTCTCTCTCTCTGCTGGCTTTACCACCTAGTCCAGCTCTCTCTCTCTCTGCTGGCTTTACCACCTAGTCCAGCTCTCCTCTCTCTTTCCTGCTGGCTTTACCACCTAGTCCAGCTCTCTCTTTCCCTGCTGGCTTTACCACCTAGTCCAGCTCTCTCTCTCTCTCTCTGCTGGCTTTACCACCTAGTCCAGCTCTCTCTCTCTCCTGCTGCCTTTACCACCTAGTCCAGCTCTCTCTCTCCCTGCTGGCTTTACCACCTAGTCCAGCTCTCTCTCTTCCTCTGCTGGCTTTACCACCTAGTCCAGCTCTCTCTCTCTCCGCTGGCTTTACCACCTAGTCCAGCTCTCTCTCTCTCTGCTGGCTTTACCACCTAGTCCAGCTCTCTTCTCTCCCTGCTGGCTTTACCACCTAGTCCAGCTCTCTCTCTCTCTCCCTGCTGGCTTTACCACCTAGTCCAGCTCTCTCTCTCTCTCTGCTGGCTTTACCACCTAGTCCAGCTCTCTATCTCTCCTGCTGGCTTTGCCACCTAGTCCAGCTCTCTCTCTTCACTGCTGGCTTTACCACCTAGTCCAGCTCTCTCTCTCTCTCTGATGGCTTTACCACCTAGTCCAGCTCTCTCTCTCTCCCTGCTGGCTTTACCACCTAGTCCAGCTCTCTCTCTCTCTCTGATGGCTTTACCACCTGGTCCAGCTCTCTCTCTCTCCCTGCTGGCTTTACCACCTAGTCCAGCTCTCTCTCTCTTCACTGCTGGCTTTACCACCTAGTCCAGCTCTCCCTCTCTCTCTGCTGGCTTTACCACCTGGTCCAGCTCTCTCTCTCTCCCTGCTGACTTTACCACCTAGTCCAGCTCTCTCTCTCTCTGATGGCTTTACCACCTAGTCCAGCTCTCTCTCTCTCCCTGCTGGCTTTACCACCTAGTCCAGCTCTCTCTCTTTCCCTGCTGGCTTTACCACCTAGTCCAGCTCTCTCTCTCTCTGCTGGCTTTACCACCTAGTCCAGCTCTCTCTCTTTTCCTGCTGGCTTTACCACCTAGTCCAGCTCTCTCTCTCTCCTGCTGGCTTTACCACCTAGTCCAGCTCTCTCTCTCTCTCTGCTGGCTTTACCACCTAGTCCAGCTCTCTCTCTCTCCCTGCTGGCTTTACCACCTAGTCCAGCTCTCTCTCTCTCCCTGCTGGCTTTACCACCTAGTCCAGCTCTCTCTCTCTCTGCTGGCTTTACCACCTAGTCCAGCTCTCTCTCTCTCTGATGGCTTTACCACCTAGTCCAGCTCTCTCTCTCTCTCTGCTGGCTTTACCACCTAGTCCAGCTCTCTCTCTCTCCTGCTGGCTTTACCACCTAGTCCAGCTCTCCCTCTCTCTCTGATGGCTTTACCACCTAGTCCAGCTCTCTCTCTCTCTCTGCTGGCTTTACCACCTGGTCCAGCTCTCTCTCTCTCTGCTGGCTTTACCACCTAGTCCAGCTCTCTCTCTCTCTGATGGCTTTACCACCTAGTCCAGCTCTCTCTCTCTCCCTGCTGGCTTTACCACCTAGTCCAGCTCTCTCTCTCTCTCTGATGGCTTTACCACCTAGTCCAGCTCTCCATCTCTCCCTGCTGGCTTTACCACCTAGTCCAGCTCTCTCTCTCTCTCCTGCTGGCTTTACCACCTAGTCCAGCTCTCTCTCTCTCTGATGGCTTTACCACCTAGTCCAGCTCTCTCTCTCTCTCCGCTGGCTTTACCACCTAGTCCAGCTCTCTCTCTCTCTCTCCTGCTGGCTTTACCACCTAGTCCAGCTCTCTCTCTCTCTGCTGGCTTTACCACCTAGTCCAGCTCTCCATCTCTCTCTGCTGGCTTTACCACCTAGTCCAGCTCTCTCTCTCTCTCTGCTGGCTTTACCACCTAGTCCAGCTCTCTCTCTCTCCCTGCTGGCTTTACCACCTAGTCCAGCTCTCTCTCTCTCCCTGCTGGCTTTACCACCTAGTCCAGCTCTCTCTCTCTCCCTGCTGGCTTTACCACCTAGTCCAGCTCTCTCTCTCTCCCCTGCTGGCTTTACCACCTAGTCCAGCTCTCTCTCTCTCCCTGCTGGCTTTACCACCTGGTCCAGCTCTCTCTCTCTCTCTGATGGCTTTACCACCTAGTCCAGCTCTCTCTCTCTCCCTGCTGGCTTTACCACCTAGTCCAGCTCTCCCTCTCTCTGCTGGCTTTACCACCTAGTCCAGCTCTCTCTCTCTCTGCTGGCTTTACCACCTAGTCAGCTCTCTCTCTCTCTCCCTGCTGGCTTTACCACCTAGTCCAGCTCTCTCTCTCTCTCTCTGCTGGCTTTACCACCTAGTCCAGCTCTCTCTCTCCCTTCTGTCTTTACCATCCTAGTCCAGCTCTCTCTCTCTCCCCTGCTGGCTTTACCACCTAGTCCAGCTCTCTCTCTCTCCCTGCTGGCTTTACCACCTAGTCCAGCTCTCCCTCTCTCTGCTGGCTTTACCACCTAGTCCAGCTCTCTCTCTCTCTCCCTGCTGGCTTTACCACCTGTCCAGCTCTCTCTCTCTCCTGCTGGCTTTACCACCTAGTCCAGCTCTCCTCATCTCTCCCTGCTGGCTTTACCACCTAGTCCAGCTCTCTCTCTCTCTCCCTGCTGGCTTTACCACCTAGTCCAGCTCTCTCTCTCCCTCCTGCGGCTTTACCACCTAGTCCAGCTCTCTCTTCTCTCTGCTGGCTTTACCACCTAGTCCAGCTCTCTCTCTTTCTCTCTGCTGGCTTTACCACCTAGTCCAGCTCTCTCTCTCTCTCTCGCTGGCTTTACCACCTAGTCCAGCTCTCCATCTCTCCCTGCTGTCTTTACCCTAGTCCAGCTCTCTCTCTCTCTCCCTGCTGGCTTTACCACCTAGTCCAGCTCTCTCTCTCTCCCTGCTGGCTTTACCACCTAGTCCAGCTCTCTCTCTCTCCCTGCTGGCTTTACCACCTAGTCCAGCTCTCTCTCTCTCTGCTGGCTTTACCACCTAGTCCAGCTCTCTCTCTCCTCTTGATGGCTTTACCACCTAGTCCAGCTCTCTCTCTCTCTCCTGCTGGCTTTGCCACCTAGTCCAGCTCTCTCTCTCTCTCTGCTGGCTTTACCACCTAGTCCAGCTCTCTCTCTCTCTCCCTGCTGGCTTTACCACCTAGTCCAGCTCTCTCTCTCTCTTGCTGGCTTTACCACCTAGTCCAGCTCTCTCTCTCTCTGCTGGCTTTACCACCTAGTCCAGCTCTCTCTCTCTCCCTGCTGGCTTTGCCACCTAGTCCAGCTCTCTCTCTCTCCTGCTGGCTTTACCACCTAGTCCAGCTCTCTCTCTCTCTTGATGGCTTTACCACCTAGTCCAGCTCTCTCTCTCTCTGCTGGCTTTACCACCTAGTCCAGCTCTCTCTCTCTCCCTGCTGGCTTTACCACCTAGTCCAGCTCTCCTTCTCTCACTGCTGGCTTTACCACCTAGTCCAGCTCTCTCTCCTCTCTCCCTGCTGGCTTTACCACCTAGTCCAGCTCTCTCTCTCTCCCTGCTGGCTTTACCACCTAGTCCAGCTCTCTCTCTCTCCTCCCTGCTGGCTTTACCACCTAGTCCAGCTCTCTCTCTCTCGCTGGCTTTACCACCTAGTCCAGCTCTCTCTCTCTCCTGCTGGCTTTACCACCTGGTCCAGCTCTCTCTCTCTCTGCTGGCTTTACCACCTAGTCCAGCTCTCTCTCTCTCTGCTGGTTTTACCACCTAGTCCAGCTCTCTCTCTCTCCCTGCTGGCTTTACCACCTAGTCCAGCTCTCTCTCTCTCTGCTGGCTTTACCACCTAGTCCAGCTCTCTCTCTCTCTCCTGCTGGCTTTACCACCTAGTCCAGCTCTCTCTCTCTCTGCTGGCTTTACCACCTAGTCCAGCTCTCCATCTCTCCCTGCTGGCTTTACCACCTAGTCCAGCTCTCTCTCTCTCTCCCTGCTGGCTTTACCACCTAGTCCAGCTCTCTCTCTCTCTGATGGCTTTACCACCTAGTCCAGCTCTCTCTCTCCCTGCTGGCTTTACCACCTAGTCCAGCTCTCTCTCTCTCTCCTGCTGGCTTTACCACCTAGTCCAGCTCTCTCTCTCTCCCTGCTGGCTTTACCACCTAGTCCAGCTCTCTCTCTCTCCTGCTGGCTTTGCCACCTAGTCCAGCTCTCCATCTCTCCTTGCTGGCTTTACCACCTAGTCCAGCTCTCTCTCTCTGCTTGCTTTACCACCTAGTCCAGCTCTCTCTCTCTCTGCTGGCTTTACCACCTAGTCCAGCTCTCTCTCTCTCCTGCTGGCTTTACCACCTAGTCCAGCTCTCTCTCTCTCACTGCTGGCTTTACCACCTAGTCCAGCTCTCCCTCTCTCCCTGCTGGCTTTACCACCTAGTCCAGCTCTCTCTCTCTCTCTGCTGGCTTTACCACCTAGTCCAGCTCTCTCTCTCTCTCCTGCTGGCTTTACCACCTGGTCCAGCTCTCTCTCTCTCTCCCTGCTGGCTTTACCACCTAGTCCAGCTCTCTCTCTCTCCCTGCTGGCTTTACCACGTGGTCCACTCTCTCTCTCTCTCTCCCTGCTGGCTTTACCACCTAGTCCAGCTCTCTCTCTCTCCCTGCTGGCTTTACCACCTAGTCCAGCTCTCTCTCTCTTCCTGCTGGCTTTACCACCTAGTCCAGCTCTCTCTCTCTCTTCCTGCTGGCTTTACCACCTAGTCCAGCTCTCTCTCTCTCTCTCTGCTGGCTTTACCACCTAGTCCAGCTCTCTCTCTCTCCTGCTGGCTTTACCACCTAGTCCACTCTCTCTCTCTCTCTGCTGGCTTTACCACCTAGTCCAGCTCTCCTCTCTCTCTGCTGGCTTTACCACCTAGTCCAGCTCTCTCTCTCTCCTGCTGGCTTTACCACCTAGTCCAGCTCTCTCTCTCTCCCTGCTGGCTTTACCACCTAGTCCAGCTCTCTCTCTCTCTGATGGCTTTACCACCTAGTCCAGCTCTCTCTCTCTCTGCTGGCTTTGCCACCTAGTCCAGCTCTCTCTCTCCTCTGCTGGCTTTACCACCTAGTCCAGCTCTCCATCTCTCCTTGCTGGCTTTACCACCTAGTCCAGCTCTCTCTCTCTGCTGCTTTACCACCTAGTCCGCTCTCTCTCTCTCGCTGGCTTTACCACCTAGTCCAGCTCTCTCTCTCTCCCTGCTGGCTTTACCACCTAGTCCAGCTCTCTCTCTCACTGCTGGCTTTACCACCTAGTCCAGCTCTCTTCTCTCTCCCTGCTGGCTTTACCACCTAGTCCAGCTCTCTCTCTCTCTCTGATGGCTTTACCACCTAGTCCAGCTCTCTCTCTCTCTCCCCTGCTGGCTTTACCACCTAGTCCAGCTCTCTCTCTCTCTCCTGCTGGCTTTACCACCTAGTCCAGCTCTCTCTCTCTCCCTGCTGGCTTTACCACGTGGTCCAGCTCTCTCTCTCCGCTGGCTTTACCACCTAGTCCAGCTCTCTCTCTCTCTGCTGGCTTTACCACCTAGTCCAGCTCTCTCTCTCGCTTCCTGCTGGCTTTACCACCTAGTCCAGCTCTCTCTCTCTCTTCTGCTGGCTTTACCACCTATCCAGCTCTCTCTCTCTCTCTTCGATGGCTTTACCACCTAGTCCAGCTCTCTCTCTCTCTTCCTGCTGGCTTTACCACCTAGTCCAGCTCTCTCTCTCTGCTGGCTTTACCACCTAGTCCAGCTCTCCCTCTCTCCCTGCTGGCTTTACCACCTAGTCCAGCTCTCTCTCTCTCTTGCTGGCTTTACCACCTAGTCCAGCTCTCTCTCTCTCTCCTGCTGGCTTTACCACCTAGTCCAGCTCTCTCTCTCTTGCTGGCTTTACCACCTGTCGCTCTCTCTCTCTTGCTGGCTTTACCACCTAGTCCAGCTCTCTCTCTCTCCCTGCTGGCTTTGCCACCTAGTCCAGCTCTCTCTCTCTCCCTGCTGGCTTTGCCACCTAGTCCAGCTCTCTCTCTCTCTCTCCTGCTGGCTTTACCACCTAGTCCACTCTCTCTCTCTCTGATGGCTTTACCACCTAGTCCAGCTCTCTCTCTCCTGCTGCTTTGCCACCTAGTCCAGCTCTCTCTCTCTCCTGCTGGCTTTGCCACCTAGTCCAGCTCTCTCTCTCTCCTGCTGGCTTTACCACCTAGTCCAGCTCTCTCTCTCTCTGCTGGCTTTACCACCTAGTCCAGCTCTCTCTCTCTCTGCTGGCTTTACCACCTAGTCCAGCTCTCTCTCTCTCCCTGCTGCTTTACCACCTATTCCAGCTCTCTCTCTCCTCTGCTGGCTTTACCACCTAGTCCAGCTCTCTCTCTCTCCCTGCTGGCTTTTCCACCTGGTCCAGCTCTCTCTCTTCCCTGCTGGCTTTACCACCTAGTCCAGCTCTCTCTCTCTCCTGCTGGCTTTGCCACCTAGTCCAGCTCTCTCTCTCTCCCTGCTGGCTTTACCACCTAGTCCAGCTCTCTCTCTCTCCTTGCTGGCTTTACCACCTAGTCCAGCTCTCTCTCTCTCTGATGGCTTTACCACCTAGTCCAGCTCTCTCTCTCTCCGCTGGCTTTGCCACCTAGTCCAGCTCTCTCTCTCTCCTGCTGGCTTTACCACCTAGTCCAGCTCTCTCTCTCTGCTGGCTTTACCACCTAGTCCAGCTCTCCTCTCTCCCTGCTGGCTTTACCACCTAGTCCAGCTCTCTCTCTCTCTCTGCTGGCTTTACCACCTAGTCCAGCTCTCTCTCTCTCTCCTGCTGGCTTTACCACCTAGTCCAGCTCTCTCTCTCCTGCTGGCTTTACCACCTAGTCCAGCTCTCTCTCTCTCCTGCTGGCTTTACCACGTAGTCCAGCTTCTCTCTCTCTCTCTCCCTGCTGGCTTTACCACCTATCCACTCTCTCTCTCTTCCTCTGGTTTTACCACCTAGTCCAGCTCTCTCTCTCTCTTCCTGCTGGCTTTACCACCTAGTCCAGCTCTCTCTCTCTCTTCCTGCTGGCTTTACCACCTAGTCCAGCTCTCTCTCTCTCTCTCTCGCTGGCTTTACCACCTAGTCCAGCTCTCTCTCTCTCCCTGCTGCTTTACCACCTAGTCCAGCTCTCTCTCTCTCTCCTCTGCTGGCTTTACCACCTAGTCCGCTCTCTCTCTCTCCTGCTGGCTTTACCACCTAGTCCACTCTCTCTCTCTCTCGCTGGCTTTACCACCTAGTCCACTCTCTCTCTCCCTGCTGGCTTTACCACCTAGTCCAGCTCTCTCTCTCTCTCTCTGCGTGGCTTTACCACCTAGTCCAGCTCTCTCTCTCTCCTGCTGGCTTTACCACCTAGTCAGCTCTCTCTCTCTCGCTGGCTTTCCACCTATCCAGCTCTCTCTCTCTCATGGCTTTACCACCTAGTCAGCTCTCTCTCTCCTGCTGGCTTTGCCACCTAGTCCAGCTCTCTCTCTCTGCTGCTACCACCTAGTCCAGCTCTCTCTCTCTCTCTGCTGCTTTACCACCTAGTCCAGCTCTCTCTCTTCTCTGCTGGCTTTACCACCTAGTCCAGCTCTCTCTCTCTCTCGCTGGCTTTACCACCTAGTCCATCTCTCCTCTCTCCCTGCTGGCTTTACCACCTATCCAGCTCTCTCTCTCTCTCCTGCTGGCTTTACCACCTAGTCCAGCTCTCTCTCTCCCTGCTGGCTTTACCACCTAGTCCAGCTCTCCTCTCTCCTGCTGGCTTTACCACCTAGTCCAGCTCTCTCTCTCTCCCTGCTGGCTTTACCCCTGGTCCAGCTCTCTCTCTCTCCCTGCTGGCTTTACCACCTAGTCCAGCTCTCTCTCTCCCTGCTGGCTTTACCACCTAGTCCAGCTCTCTCTCTCTCCTGCTGGCTTTACCACCTAGTCCACTCTCTCTCTCTTCTGCTGGCTTTACCACCTAGTCCAGCTCTCTCTCTCTCTGCTGGCTTTACCACCTAGTCCAGCTCCTCTCTCTCTCTGCTGGCTTTGCCACCTAGTCCAGCTCTCCCTCTCTCCCTGCTGGCTTTACCACCTAGTCCAGCTCTCTCTCTCTCTGCTGGCTTTACCACCTAGTCCAGCTCTCTCTCTCTCTGCTGGCTTTACCACCTAGTCCAGCTCTCTCTCTCTCTCTGCTGCCTTTACCACCTAGTCCAGCTCTCTCTCTCCCTGCTGGCTTTACCACCTGGTCCAGCTCTCTCTCTCTCTCTCTGCTGGCTTTACCACCTAGTCCAGCTCTCTCTCTCTCTCTCCTGCTGGCTTTACCACCTAGTCCAGCTCTCTCTCTCTCTCGCTGGCTTTACCACCTAGTCCAGCTCTCTTCTCTCCCTGCTGGCTTTACCACCTAGTCCAGCTCTCTCTCTCTCTCCTGCTGGCTTTACCACCTAGTCCAGCTCTCTCTCTCTGCTGGCTTTGCCACCTGGTCCAGCTCTCTTCTCTCCCTGCTGGCTTTACCACCTAGTCCAGCTCTCTCTCTCTCCCTGCTGGCTTTACCACCTAGTCCAGCTCTCTCTCTCTCTGCTGGCTTTACCACCTAGTCCAGCTCTCTCTCTCTTCGCTGGCTTTACCACCTGGTCCAGCTCTCCTCTCTCTCTCTGATGGCTTTACCACCTAGTCCAGCTCTCTTCTCTCCCTGCTGGCTTTACCACCTAGTCCACTCTCTCTCTCTCTCTGCTGCTTTCCCACCTAGTCCAGCTCTCTCTCTCTCTGCTGGCTTTACCACCTAGTCCAGCTCTCTCTCTCTCCCTGCTGGCTTTACCACCTAGTCCGCTCTCTCTCTCTCTCTGCTGGCTTTACCACCTAGTCCAGCTCTCTCTCTCCCTGCTGGCTTTACCACCTAGTCCAGCTCTCTCTCTCTTCCTGCTGGCTTTCCCACCTGGTCCAGCTCTCTCTCTCTCTCTGGCTTTGCCACCTAGTCCAGCTCTCTCTCTCTCTCTCTGCTGGCTTTGCCACCTAGTCCAGCTCTCTCTCTCTCTCTGCTGGCTTTACCACCTAGTCCAGCTCTCTCTCTCTCCTGATGGCTTTACCACCTAGTCCACTCTCTCTCTCTCTCTGCTGGCTTTACCACCTGGTCCAGCTCTCTCTCTCTCTCCTGCTGGCTTTACCACCTAGTCCAGCTCTCTCTCTCTCCCTGCTGGCTTTACCACCTAGTCAGCTCTCTCTCTCTCTGCTGGCTTTACCACCTAGTCCAGCTCTCCTCTCTCTCTGATGGCTTTACCACCTAGTCCAGCTCTCTCTCTCTCTCTGCTGGCTTTACCACCTAGTCCAGCTCTCTCTCTCTCCCTGCTGGCTTTACCACCTAGTCCAGCTCTCCATCTCTCTCCTGCTGGCTTTACCACCTGGTCCAGCTCTCTCTCTCTCTCTGCTGGCTTTACCACCTAGTCCAGCTCTCTCTCTCTCTGTGGCTTTACCACCTAGTCCAGCTCTCTCTCTCTCCTGCTGGCTTTACCACCTAGTCCAGCTCTCTCTCTCTCTCCTGCTGGCTTTTCCACCTAGTCCAGCTCTCTCTCTCTCTCCTGCTGGCTTTACCACCTGTCCAGCTCTCTCTCTCTCCCTGCTGGCTTTACCACCTAGTCCAGCTCTCTCTCTCTCTCTCTGCTGGCTTTACCACCTAGTCCAGCTCTCTCTCTCTCTGCTGGCTTTACCACCTAGTCCAGCTCTCTCTCTCTCGCTGGCTTTACCACCTAGTCCACTCTCTCTCTCTCTCCTGCTGGCTTTACCACCTAGTCCAGCTCTCTCTCTCTCTGCTGGCTTTACCACCTAGTCCAGCTCTCTCTCTCTCCCTGCTGGCTTTACCACCTAGTCCAGCTCTCTCTCTCTCTCTGCTGGCTTTACCACCTAGTCCAGCTCTCTCTCTCTCTCACTGCTGGCTTTACCACCTAGTCCAGCTCTCTCTCTCTCCCTGCTGGCTTTACCACCTAGTCCAGCTCTCTCTCTCTCCCTGCTGGCTTTACCACCTGGTCCAGCTCTCTCTCTCTCTCCCCTGCTGGCTTTACCACCTAGTCCAGCTCTCTCTCTCTCCTGCTGCTTTCCACCTAGTCCAGCTCTCTCTCTCTCTGATGGCTTTACCACCTAGTCCAGCTCTCTCTCTCTCCCTGCTGGCTTTACCACCTAGTCCAGCTCTCTCTCTCTCTGCTGGCTTTACCACCTAGTCCACTCTCTCTCTCTCTGCTGGCTTTACCACCTAGTCCAGCTCTCTCTCTCTCTCCTCTGCTGGCTTTACCACCTATCCACTCTCTCTCTCTCTCTCTGATGGCTTTACCACCTTCCAGCTCTCTCTCTCTCCCTGCTGTCTTTACCATCCTAGTCCAGCTCTCTCTCTCTCTCCTGCTGGCTTTACCACCTATCCAGCTCTCTCTCTCTCTTGCTGGCTTTACCACCTAGTCCAGCTCTCTCTCTCTCTCTGCTGCTTTACCACCTGGTCCAGCTCTCCCTCTCTCCCTGCTGGCTTTACCACCTGGTCCAGCTCTCTCTCTCTTCCTGCTGGCTTTACCACCTGGTCCAGCTCTCTCTCTCTCTGCTGGCTTTACCACCTAGTCCACTCTCTCTCTCTCCCTTCTGTCTTTGCCCCTAGTCCAGCTCTCTCTCTCTCCCTGCTGGCTTTACCACCTATCACTCTCTCTCTTCCTGCTGGCTTTACCACCTAGTCCAGCTCTCTCTCTCTCTGCTGGCTTTACCACCTAGTCCACTCTCTCTCTCTCTCTGCTGGCTTTACCACCTGGTCCACTCTCTCTCTCTCTTGCTGGCTTTACCACCTATCCAGCTCTCCCTCTCTCTCTGTCTTTACCATCCTGGTCAGCTCTCTCTCTCTCCCTGCTGGCTTTACCACCTAGTCCAGCTCTCTCTCTCTCCCTGCTGGCTTTACCACCTAGTCCAGCTCTCTCTCTCTCCCTGCTGGCTTTACCACCTATCCAGCTCTCTCTCTCCCTGCTGGCTTTACCACCTAGTCCAGCTCTCTCTCTCTCTCCTGCTGGCTTTACCACCTAGTCCAGCTCTCTCTCTCTCTCCGCTGGCTTTACCACCTAGTCCAGCTCTCTCTCTCTCTCTTGCTGGCTTTACCACCTAGTCCAGCTCTCTCTCTCTCTCCCTGCTGGCTTTACCACCTAGTCCAGCTCTCTCTCTCTCCTGCTGGCTTTACCACCTAGTCCAGCTCTCTCTCTCTCCCTGCTGCTTTGCCCCTGGTCCAGCTCTCTCTCTCTCCTGCTGGCTTTACCACCTAGTCCAGCTCTCTCTCTCTCTCCTGCTGGCTTTACCACCTAGTCCAGCTCTCTCTCTCTTGCTGGCTTTACCACCTAGTCAGCTCTCTCTCTCTCTCTCTTGATGGCTTTACCACCTAGTCCAGCTCTCTCTCTCTCTCCTGCTGGCTTTACCACCTAGTCCAGCTCTCTCTCTCTCCGCTGGCTTTACCACCTAGTCCAGCTCTCTCTCTCTCCTGCTGGCTTTACCACCTAGTCCAGCTCTCTCTCTCTCTGCTGGCTTTACCACCTTCACTCTCTCTCTCTGCTTTCCACCTGGTCCGCTCTCTCTCTCTCTCCCTGCTGGCTTTACCACCTAGTCCAGCTCTCTCTCTCTCTCCCTGCTGGCTTTACCACCTAGTCCAGCTCTCTCTCTCTCTGCTGGCTTTACCACCTGGTCCAGCTCTCTCTCTCCCTGCTGGCTTTACCACCTAGTCCAGCTCTCTCTCTCTCTCCTGCTGGCTTTACCACCTATCCACTCTCTCTCTCTCCGCTGGCTTTTCCACCTAGTCCACTCTCTCTCTCTCTGTGGCTTTACCACCTGTCAGCTCTCTCTCTCCCCTGCTGGCTTTACCACCTAGTCCAGCTCTCTCTCTCTCCTGCTGGCTTTGCCACCTAGTCCTCTCTCTCTCTCTCTGCTTTACCACCTGTCAGCTCTCTCTCTCTCTGCTGGCTTTACCACCTAGTCCAGCTCTCTCTCTCTCTCCCTGCTGGCTTTACCACCCCTCTCTCTCTCTCTCTCTGCTGGCTTTCCCACCTGGTCAGCTCTCTCTCTCTCTGCTGGCTTTACCACCTAGTCCAGCTCTCTCTCTCTCTCCTGCTGGCTTTACCACCTAGTCCAGCTCTCTCTCTCTCTGCTGGCTTTACCCCCTAGTCAGCTCTCTCTCTCTCGCTGGCTTTACCACCTAGTCCACTCTCTCTCTCTCTCTGTGGCTTTACCACCTAGTCCAGCTCTCTCTCTCTCCCTGCTGGCTTTACCACCTATCCCTCTCTCTCTCTCCTGCTGGCTTTACCACCTAGTCCACTCTCTCTCTCTCCTGCTGGCTTTACCACCTAGTCACTCTCTCTCTCTCTTCCTGCTGGCTTTACCACCTAGTCCAGCTCTCTCTCTCTCTCCTGTGGCTTTCCACCTAGTCCAGCTCTCTCTCTCTTCCTGCTGGCTTTACCACCTAGTCCACTCTCTCTCTCTCTCCTGCTGGCTTTCCACCTAGTCACTCTCTCTCTCTCTGCTGGCTTTGCCACCTGGTCCACTCTCTCTCTCCCTGCTGGCTTTACCACCTAGTCCAGCTCTCTCTCTCTCTCCTGCTGGCTTTACCACCTGGTCCACTCTCTCTCTCTCCTGCTGCTTTACCACCAGTCGCTCTCTCTCTCTCCTCTGCTTTACCACCTAGTCCACTCTCTCTCTCTCTGCTGGCTTTACCACCTTCACTCTCTCTCTCTCTCTCTCTGCTGGCTTTACCACCTAGTCAGCTCTCTCTCTCTCTCTGCTGGCTTTGCCACCTAGTCCACTCTCTCTCTCTCTCCTGCTGGCTTTCCACCTGTCAGCTCTCTCTCTCTCTCACTGTGCTTTACCACCTATCCACTCTCTCTCTCTCCTGCTGGCTTTACCACCTAGTCCAGCTCTCTCTCTCTCTCTGATGGCTTTACCACCTAGTCCACTCTCTCTCTCTCTCTGCTGGCTTTACCACCTATCACTCTCTCTCTCCTGCTGGCTTTCCCACCTAGTCACTCTCTCTCTCTCTCTGCTGGCTTTACCCCTAGTCCCTCTCTCTCTCTCCTGCTGCTTTGCCACCTTCCAGCTCTCTCTCTCTCTGCTGGCTTTCACCACCTGGTCCAGCTCTCTCTCTCTCTCTCTGCTGGCTTTACCACCTAGTCCAGCTCTCTCTCTCTCTCTCCTGCTGGCTTTACCACCTGGTCCAGCTCTCTCTCTCTCTCCTGCTGGCTTTACCACCTATCCACTCTCTCTCTCTCCTGCTGGCTTTACCACCTAGTCCAGCTCTCTCTCTCTCTGATGGCTTTACCACCTAGTCCACTCTCTCTCTCTCCCTGTGCTTTCCACCTTCCACTCTCTCTCTCTTTCTGGCTTTCCACCTGTCTCCTCTTCCTTGGCTTTACCACCTAGTCCAGCTCTCTCTCTCTCGCTGGCTTTACCACCTAGTCCACTCTCTCTCTCTCTGCTGGCTTTACCACCTTCCAGCTCTCTCTCTCCTGTTCCACCTAGTCCAGCTCTCTCTCTCTCTGGCTTTGCCACCTAGTCAGCTCTCTCTCTCTCTCTGCTGCTTTACCACCTGTCACTCTCTCTCTCTCTCCTGCTGGCTTTACCACCTAGTCCAGCTCTCTCTCTCTCCTGCTGGCTTTACCACCTAGTCCAGCTCTCTCTCTCTCTGCGCTTTACCACCTTCCAGCTCTCTCTCTCCTGATGGCTTTACCACCTAGTCCAGCTCTCTCTCTCCTGCTGGCTTTCCCACCTAGTCACTCTCTCTCTCTCCTGCTGCTTTACCACCTTCACTCTCTCTCTCTCTCTGCTGCTTTACCACCTAGTCCAGCTCTCTCTCTCTCCTGCTGGCTTTACCACCTAGTCCAGCTCTCTCTCTCTTCTGCTGGCTTTACCACCTAGTCCAGCTCTCTCTCTCTCCTGTGGCTTTCCACCTAGTCCAGCTCTCTCTCTCTCTCTCTTTACCACCTAGTCACTCTCTCTCTCTCTCTTCCTGCTGGCTTTACCACCTAGTCCACTCTCTCTCTCTCCTGCTGGCTTTACCACCTTCACTCTCTCTCTCTCTCTGCTTTACCCCCTAGTCCAGCTCTCTCTCTCTTGCTGGCTTTACCACCTTCCAGCTCTCTCTCTCTCTCTCCCTGCTGGCTTTACCACCTAGTCCACTCTCTCTCTCTCCTGCTGGCTTTACCACCTATCCACTCTCTCTCTCTCTCTGCTGCTTTACCACCTAGTCATCTCCCTCTCTCATCTGCTTTCCTAGTCCAGCTCTCTCTCTTTCCTGCTGGCTTTACCACCTATCCCTCTCTTCTCTCTCTGCTGCTTTACCACCTATCCAGCTCTCTCTCTCTCTCTCTGCTCTTTACCACCATCGCTCTCTCTCTCTCTCCTGCTGGCTTTACCACCTAGTCCACTCTCTCTCTCTCCCTGCTGGCTTTCCACCTGTCAGCTCTCCTTCTCTCTCCTGCTGGCTTTGCCACCTAGTCCAGCTCTCTCTCTCTCCCTGCTGGCTTTACCACCTGTCCAGCTCTCTCTCTCTTCCTGCTGGCTTTACCACCTGGTCCAGCTCTCTCTCTCTCCTGCTGGCTTTACCACCTTCAGTCTTCTCTCCGCTTTCCACCTGTCCCTCTCTCTCTCCTGTGGCTTTCCTCCACTCTTTCTCTTGTGCTTTCCCACCTATCAGCTCTCTTCTCTCTCTGCTGCTTTACCACCTAGTCATCTCTCTCTGCTGCTTTGCCACCTGTCAGCTCTCTCTCTCTCTCTGCTGGCTTTACCACCTGTCCACTCTCTTCTCTCTCTGGCTTTGCCACCTAGTCCACTCTCTTCTGTCTTTCCCCCTTCCCTCTCTCTCTCTCTGCTGGCTTTACCACCTGTCCAGCTCTCTCTCTCTCCCTGTGGCTTTACCACCTAGTCCCTCTCTCTCTCTCTCGCTGGCTTTACACCTAATCCCTCTCTCTCTCCTCTGCTGGCTTTACCACCTAGTCCAGCTCTCCCTCTCTCCCTGCTGGCTTTGCCACCTATCCACTCTCTCTCTCTCTCCTGCTGCTTTGCCACCTAGTCCAGCTCTCTCTCTCTCCTGCTGCTTTACCACCTAGTCCACTCTCTCTCTCTCTCCCTGCTTTCCACCTAGTCCAGCTCTCTCTCTCTCTCTTGGCTTTACCCCCTAGTCAGCTCTCTCTCTCTCCCTGCTGCTTTACCACCTTCCACTCTCTCTCTCTCACTGCTGCTTTCCACCTGTCAGCTCTCTCTCTCTCTTCCTGCTGGCTTTACCACCTGGTCGCTCTCTCTCTCTCTATTTTCCACCTTCCACTCTCTCTCTCTCTGGCTTTTCCACCTTCCGCTCTCTCTCTCTCTCCTCTGCTTTCCCACCTAGTCCGCTCTTCTCTCTCTGCTGGCTTTACCACCTTCCCTCTCTTCTCTCCTTGCTTTACCACCTCCCTCTCCTCTTTCTTTGCCACCTATCCTCTCTCTCTTCTCTTTTTGCCACTGTCTCTCTCTCTCTCTCTGCTGGCTTTACCACCTAGTCCACTCTCTCTCTCTCTCTGCTGCTTTACCACCTATCAGCTCTCTCTCTCTCTCCTGCTGCTTTACCACTAGTCCAGCTCTCTCTCTCTCCTGTGCTTTACCACCTGTCGCTCTCTCTCTCTCTCCTGCTGCTTTACCCCTAGTCAGCTCTCTCCTCTTCTCTGCTGGCTTTACCACCTAGTCACTCTCTCTCTCTCTCACTGTGGCTTTACCACCTGGTCCAGCTCTCTCTCTCTCTCTGCTGCTTTCCACCTTCGCTCTCTCTCTCCTTTTTAACCTTCCAGCTCTCTCTCATCACCCTCTGGCTTTACCACCTAGTCCACTCTCTCTCTCTCCCTGCTGGCTTTGCCACCTATCACTCTCTCTCTCTCCTGTGGCTTTACCACCTATCACTCTCTCTCTCTCCTGCTTTTTCCCTTCCCTCCCTCTCTGCTGGTTTCCACTTCCCTCTCTCTCTCTCCTTGGCTTTACCATCCTATCCCTCTCTCTCTTCTGCTGCTTTCCACCTAGTCCCTCTCTCTCTCTCCTGCTGTTTACCACCTTCCCTCTCTCTCTCTCTCTGCTGGCTTTACCACCTTCCACTCTCTCTCTCTGCTTTCCCACCTTCCTCTCTTTCTCTCTGCTCTTTCCCCTCTCTCTCTCTCTGTCTTTCCCCTGGTCCGCTCTCTCTCTCTCTCTGTTTCCAGGTCCAGCTCTCTCTCTCTCTCTGTCTTTCCACCTTCCGCTCTCTCTCTCTCTCTGCTGGCTTTACCACCTAGTCCAGCTCTCTCTCTCTCTGTGGCTTTACCACCTATCCACTCTCTTCTCTCTCTTGCTTTACCCCTCTCTCTCTCTCTCCGTGCTGGCTTTGCCAGCCTTCCAGCTCTCTCTCTCTCTCTCCTGATGCTTTACCACCTAGTCCAGCTCTCTCTCTCTCTGCTGGCTTTACCACCTAGTCACTCTCTCTCTCTCCCTGTACCGCCTAGTCCAGCTCTCTTCTCTCTCTCTTTACCACCTAGTCCACTCTCTCTTTCTGTGCTTTCCCCTCCTCTTCTCTTTGCGGTTCACTTCCTCTTCTCTCTCTGCTGGCTTTACCACCTAGTCCAGCTCTCTCTCTCTCTGATGCTTTACCACCTAGTCCACTCTCTCTCTCTCTGCTGCTTTACCACCTAGTCCACTCTCTCTCTCTCTCCTGGCTTTACCATTCCCTCTCTCTCTCTCCTGTCTTTACCACTATCCATCTCTCTCTCTCTCTTCTTTACCTATCCACTCTCTCTCTCTGTTGAGCCCTGCCACCTAGTCCGGCTCTCTCTCTCTCTGCTGGCTTTGCTACCTAGTCCAGCTCTCTCTCTCTCCCTGCTGACTCTCCACCTAGTCAGCTCTCTCTCTCTCCTCTGCTTTACCACCTAGTCCAGCTCTCTCTCTCACATGCGTGGCTTTACCAGCCTAGTCCAGCTCTCTCTCTCTCTCTTTTTACCACCTAGTCACTCTCTCTCTTTCTTCTTTCCCTATCCATCTCTCTCTCTCTCTCTGTGTTCCCCACTAGTCCACTCTCTCTCTCTCCTTCTCTTTCCCCTATCCTCTCTCTCTCTCTGTGCTTTCCACCTAGTCCTCTCGATCTCTCTCCCTGCTGGCTTTACCACCTATCAGCTCTCTCTCTCTCTGCTGGCTTTACCACCACCTCCTCTCCTGCTGGCTTTACCACCTAGTCCAGCTCTCTCTCTCTCTCCTGTGCTTTACCACCTAGTCTCTCTCTCTCTCTTTTTACCACTGTCCTCTCTTCTCTCTGCTCTTTACCACTATCGCTCTCTCTCTCTCCCCTCTCTTACCACCTATCCATCTCTCTCTCTCTCTCTGATGCTTTACACACCTAAGTCCAGCTCTCTCTCTCTCGGTTGGCTTTGCCACCTAATCCACTTCATCTCTCTGCTGGCTTTGCCACCTATTCCAGCTCTCTCTCTCTCTCTGTTTTTTTACCACCTTCCACTCTCTCTCTCCTGCTGGCCTTCCCACCTAGTCCAGCTCTCTCTCTCTCTGTGCTTACCACCTTCCGCTCTCTCTCTTCTTGCTGGCTTTACCACCTTCCTCTCTCTCTCTCTCTCTTGATTTACCGCCTAGTCCAGCTCTCTCTCTCTCCCTGCACCGCCATAGTCCAACTCTCTCTCTCTCTTCTGTGGCTTTACCACTATCCTCTCTCTCTCTCCTCTGACTTTACCACCTATCCACTCTTCTCTCTCTGCTCTTCCACCTATCAGCTCTCTCTCTCTCCTCTTTACACCTATCCTCCCTCTCTCTGATCCCCTGGTCACTCTCTCTCTCTCTTGCTGGCACTACCACCTAGTCTTTCTCTCTCTCTCTCTCCTGCTGGCTTTACCACCTATCCACTCTCTCTCTCTCTCTCTTTCTGCTGGCTTTACCACCTAGTCACTCTCTCTCTCTCTTTGCTTTCACCACCTATCCACTCTCTCTCTCTCCCTGTTTCCCCTACCCTCTCTTTTCTTCCCCCCCTGCTGGCTTTACCACTATCACTCTCTGCTGGCTTTACCTCCTAGTCCAGCTCTCTCTCTCTCCCTCTGGCTTTACCACCTATCACCTTCTCTCTCCTCTCTGTTACCACCTATCCAGCTCTCTCTCTCTCCACTGTTCCACTATCCAGCTCTCTCTCTCTCTGTCTTTACCACCTGATCAGCTCTCTCTCTCTCTCTGCTGATTCAACCACTTCCACTCTCTCTCTCTCCCTGTGCTCTTGCCACCTTCCAGCTCTCTCTCTCTTCAGTGCTTTACCACCTAGTCAGCTCTCTCTCTCTCTTCCCTGCTGGCTCAACCACCTTCCTCTCTCTCTCTCTCTGCTGCTTCCACCTATCCCCTCTCTTCCCTCTTTTCCACTGTCCTCTCTCTCTCTCTCTTTTCCACCTTCCTCCCTCTCTGTGCTTTCCACCTGTCCTCTCTCTCTCTTCTCTGGCTTTACACCTATCCCTCCCCTCTTTACCACCTTTCACTCTCTCTTCTCTTACCATATCATCTCTCTCTCTCTCTTTACCCCTTCCAGCTCTCTCTCTCTCTCTGCGTTCCACCTGGTCAGCTCTCTCTCTCTCTTCTGCTGCTTTCACCACCTGTCCTCTCTCTTTTGGCTCCACCTCCACTCTCTCTCTCTCCCTGCTGGCTTCACCACCTAGTCAGCTCTCTTCTCTCTCTGCTGGCTTTACCACCTAGTCATCTTCTCTCTCCACTGCTGGCTCTACCACCTAATCCAGCTCTCTCTCTCCCTGCTGGCTCTACCACCTAGTCCAGCTCTCTCTCTCTCTCTCCTCTTTACCAGCCTATCGGGCTCTCTCTTTCTGCAGGCTTTCACCTAGTCCGCTCTCTCTCTTCTCTCTGGCTTTACCAGCCTATCCCTCTCTCTCTCTCTCTGCTGGCTTTCCCACCTATCCAGCTCTCATCTCTCTCTCTCTCTATCTTTACCACCTATCCAGCTCTCTCTCTCTCCCTGCTGCTTTTACCACCTAATCCGCTCTCTCTCTCCTCATTGCTTTTCACCTGTCCAGCTCTCTCTCTCTCCCCTGAGTGAGCTTTACCGCCTAATCCAGCTCTCTCTCTCTCTCACTGCTGAGGCTCTGCCACCTAGTCCCAGCTCTCTCTCTCTCCCTGTAAAGGCTTTACCACGTATCGCTCTCTCTCTCTCTCTCCTGTTCACCACCTAGTCAGCTCTCTCTCTCTCTGATGCTTTACCACCTAGTCCACTCTCTCTCTCTCTCAGGCTTCCTGTCACCACCTAGTCCAGCTCTCTCTCTCTTTGCTAGCTTTACCTACCTAGTCCAGCTCTCTCTCTCTCTCTCTGATGGCTTTACCACCTAGTCCATCCCCTGATGTTTACCACCTAGTCCAGCTCTCTCTCTCTCCTCATGCTTTACCCCCTATCCAGCTCTCTCTCTCCCCCTCTACCACCTAGATCCCTCTCTCTCATCTCTCCTGCTGCTTTACCACCTAATCAGCTCTCTCTCTCTCCTCTGATGACTTTACCACCCTATTCCAACTCTCTCTCTCTTCACTGCTGATCCCCTGGTCAGCTCTCTCTCTTCATGCTGTCTTACCACCTAATCCAGCTCTCTCTCTTTCTCTCTGCTGAGCTTTACCACCTCAATCCAGCTCTCTCTCCTTCTGATGGCTTTACCACCTAGTCAGCTCTCTCTCTCTCCTACTTTGGCTTTACCACCTAATCCAGCTCTCTCTCTCTCACTGCTGGCTTTACCACCTAGTCCAGCTCTCTCTCTCTCTTGATAGCTTTACCACCTAGTCAGCACTCTCTCGCTCTGATGGCTTTACCACCTAGTCAGCTCTCTCTCTCCTGCTGGCTTTACCACCTAATCCAGCTCTCTCACTGCTGAAGCTGCCACCTGATCCACTATCCATCTCTCCTGCTGGCTTTACCACCTAGTCCAGCTCTCTCTCTCTCTGATGGCTTTACCACCTAGTCCAGCTCTCTCTCTCTCCTGCTGGCTTTACCACCTAGTCCAGCTCTCTCTCTCTCTCCCTGCTGGCTTTCTACCTGGTCCAGCTCTCTCTCTCTCCCTACTGGCTTTACCCACGTGATCCAGCTCTCTCTCTCTCTCTCCTGCTGAGCTGCTCCTCCCTGAGTCCAGCTCTCTCTCTC
>NW_025549803.1:0-26355 GCF_905237065.1 Salmo salar | reverse complement strand
AAGCGGAGGGTATTTGGACATAAATATGGAGTTTGCTCGAACAAATAGCATTTCTTGTGAGTGGGAGTCACCCCAGTGCATTCCGGCCGAAGATCAGCAAAAGGTAAGTGAAGATTTATAATACTATTTCTGAGTTTTGTTGTGTCATGACATTGGCCTGTGGAGTATGGTTTATGACCCCCATAAGAAATGCATTTCTCCTTCCCTCTCTTTCTGACCCTACTGAAGGACTGTTGAATAGCCTTTGTAATATATAGAGTCTGGGAACATCAAACAAATGGGGTAAAGGAACCATATTATTTTGGTAATAGAACCAGTTGGAAATATGCATTGAACTTAATGAGTATGATGTCAGTTCGGTTGTCATCACAGACATTTGACTGATACAGGCACATAAACTATTACCTGGAAAGTCTACACACTCTAGTTATCAGAGTCACATGGAATTGTTAAGCAATTGAAATGTTTGATAATTAAAATTGTTTGTTAGGAGATTAAATGTAATTTTTGCTTCCAATTGAGAGAATTGGGTTTTCATAAGGAAAGTGCCCTGCTTGATCAGTACCCCCCCTGTGAAGAACGGGTTATCACCCTCCTCCCTCGCCACTATATAAACAATACACATGTAGCCGTTGGGTTCCACTCGTGAGGTCTGCACTGCGTTACAAGACACACATCAAGTACAAACTAACCAACCTCGGCGTGAGCTTTAGTTGTGAATGTATAACTTTGAACTTATTCACTACAGAGTGATACTTCCTAGCCGTTGAGTCTGTAAGCGTGACTAGGAAAGAAGATAACATATCTACTACAGACAAAATATACCACCACGTATCATTTACCACATTGACATTCTTCTGAGACCGGAAGATCTGTTGCCACCATAGCATCTACAACATCGCGTAGCTCAATAAATATTTATAACTTGTTTCCTTTTCCAAATGCGTAATTTTGAAATACATATGATTCTGTATTTACGATAGCATAGCTGCTGTTTCTTTGTTCCTAAGTCTTCCGGCACTCTTTCTTCAAGCCCAACCCCTTTCGTTTGTGTAACAAGCCGCCATGTCGGCTCAAATCCACCAGGATTTTCTGTATGATATCATTTGTATTCTGTATATAACAATTCTGTGTGATTAGTTGTATTTTAATAAATAAATTAAACCCATTTTGTATTGCTGATTCAACTTGTTAGCCAGGGTTAAGTATGAAATAACCAAAATTACCACTTTCATTATGAGTCTAAAATAAGGTACATTAGATCCTATCGTAAAATATTACTAAGTCTTTTAAGGTTTACGGAAGATACGCTCTATAAACTGCTCTTCCGTGGTTGTCCGACTTTTCTGGTTGGCAATTACATTTTTACATGATTAGCTAATCTATTAAATTACAGAGAAAGGATTTTCATAGAATGCATATCATATCACTTAATCCGGCATACCAAAACCACAGTTACTCCAGAACTTGGGAGTACTCTTGCTTGCTTTGATGGCTGAGCTCTGTACTCAGAATATTGAACAATGTGCTTTCGCCAGTAAAGCTATTTTGAAATCTGACACGGCGGTTGCATTAAGGAGAAGTGTATCTATAATTCTTTCAATAACTGTTATAATAATATAATAATTTTATCAATGTTTATGATGAGTATTTTTGTAAATTGATGTGCTCATTCACGGAAGATTTGGAGGCAATACATTTTCTGAACATCATGCGCCAATGTAAAATGGGTTTATGGATATAAATATGAACTTTACTCGAACAAAACATACATGTATTGTGTAACATTGAGTCCTGGGAGTGTCATCTGATGAAGATCAAAGGTTAGTGATTAATTTTTGCTGTATTTCTGGTTTTTGTGACACCTCTCCTTGCTTGGAAAATGGCTGTGTGGTTTTTTTCTTGTTTAGGCGCTGTCCTAACATAATCTAATGTTACGCTTCGTCGTAAAGCCTTTTGAAATCGGACAATGTGGTTGGATTAACGAGAAGTGTATCTTTAAAATGGGATATAATAGTTGTATGTTTGAGAAATTTGAATTATGAGATTTTTTGTTGTTTTGAATTTGCCGCCCTGCTATTTCACTGGCTGTTGAATAGTGTGTCCCGCGGGTGGGACACTAGCGTCCCACATGTCCCAGAGAGGTTAACACTAGAAGCTTATTACCTAAAATTGATCAATTGAAAGTGTGGGTTCACAGCTCCAGGTGTGTTGGTCATTACTAAGACATGCCTAAGGAAGAGTGTTTTGAATACTGATGTTAACCTTTCTGGTTATAACCTTTTTGGCAAGACAGATCTTCCAAAAGGTGGGGGAGTGGCAATCTTTACCAAGGATCACCTTCAGTGCTTGGTTGTCTCCGTCAAGTCTGTCTCCAAACAATTTGATTTGCTGGTTTTAAGCATTAAAACTTTCTAATAGCTTTTGTTGACTGTTGCTGGGTGCTATCGTCCTCCATCAGCACCGGCCTGTACCCTACTAACTGCCCTAAGACATGCTTAAACCACCTGACCATGTCCCAAAACAATAGACTCCCTAAATCTTTCTCAATTTGTCCAATCCCACAAAGTATGACTCCACACCCAAAAACTACTCTCCTCATGTTATCCTAAATAATCTTCTTCATTCTGTGTTTTTGTTTTAATGAACACTGTTTTACAGCCTGTGTTCGTAATGGCTGGTCAGTGAAACAACCTGTCCTGATGTGTCATAGACGCTTGCTAAAAAAAAAAAAAAACTTTAAATGAGCAAGTCTTCCTTCATGAACTAGCCTCTAAAATGGTATAGAATCAGCTTTATCCTCTGTCGAAGACACTTGGACCTTCTTTTTTTATATTTTCAGTGGTATTGTTAAACACGCACACAAAAAAATTAGAATTAAAAACAGGTTCAGCCCCTGGTTCGACCGTGATCTTGCAGTTACTCCACCTCAAGAATTGCATTAGGCGAAAGGCTCGACACACGCATACTCAGGCTGACGGGCTCTCGTTCAGGCAAATGAGAAATAAGTGCACTCAGGCTATCCGGAAGGCCAAAGTTAGTTACTTTAAGGAGCAGTTCTCTCTCTGTGGGTCTAACCCCAATAAGCTCTGGAAAACAGTTAGACATGGAGAATAAACCCTCCTCCTCACAGCTGCCCATGTCCCTTAATGTTGATGATGTGGTTGTTACTGACAAGAAGCACATGGCTGAGCTCTTTAATCACCACTTCAGTAAGTCAGGATTCCTATGACTCAGCCATGCCTCATTGCCTGTCCAACATTTCCTCATCTCCCACCCCTTCTAATGTGACTATCTCTGATGCTTCTCCCTCTTTTTCCTCTGCCCGCTTCAAAGTTTCTCCATGCAGGCAGTCACGGAGTCCGAGGTGCTAAAGGAGCTCCTTAAACTTGACTCCAAAAAACATCTGGGTCAGATGGTTTTGACCCTTTATTCTTTAAGGCTGCTGCCCCTATCATCGCCAAGCCCATCTCTGAACTTTTAAGCAGTCTCTCCTTTCTGGGGAGGTTCGCATTGCTTGGAAGGCAGCCACGGTTCATCCTTTATTTAAAGGGGTAGATCAATCTGATCCGAACTGTTATAGGCCGATTTCTATTTTGCCCTGTTTATCAAAAGTGTTGGAAAAACTATAATAATCAACTGACTGGCTTTCTTTTTTTTATACTTTGTTTTTATTGTAGGAACACAAAGAAAGTACAAATAAAGTAAAATAAAAGAACAATAAAAAGATCTGGCAGTTATAGTGCACGTCATACCTTAATCATATTAGTTACATTGACATCTTTGAATTAGACCTTTTCCAAGTACGAAACCCATTTTCCCAGTATTCCTGACCTCTCTCCTATTGTGTTCTTAAAGCAAAGGTCATTCGCTCCATCTGTTGTATTTCTCTTTCAATGTCTATCCATTGTGTCACTGTGGGAGGGTCTTTTTGTAGCCATTTCCTAGTGATAGCCTTTTTACTGGCTGCCAGTAGGACTTTCAAGAGGTACTTTTCTCTATTGTGTAAGTTATCAGGTATTTCACCCAAGTACAAAGAAATGAATGTTTGTTCTATGTCAAATCCCATTATTTTTCCAATGTTAGATCTTATTTCTCCCCAGTAGGTTTCAATTGCGGTTCAAGTCCAAAATATGGAGAGTGATCCACCCTTGATAGGCCGCATTCTCTCCAGCAAGGATGTAGGGAGCCAGTCTGTTTTGATTTCAGTTTAGGTGTTATGAAGAAACGTACAGCATTCTTCCAACAGAATTCTCTCCATGACCTTGAGTTGGTGGCGCTTTGTTGAGTCTAATATGTTCAACCATGTTTCATCAGTTATTTCAATGTTAAGTTCCTCCTCCCATTTCTTTTTATATAGTTTGTAGAATATTTCTTTGAGGATTGAATACCCAAGTAGAGATTTGAGATAGTTTTTTTGTTACTCCCCAAGTTGTATGCATTAGTGAATACTTGGATTAATTTTGGAGGTGCTCGAGGGTCAGTCACTTTTATCTCCCTTAAGAAATAGTGTCGAAGTTGTAGGTATCTGTAAAAATCTTGTTTATCGAAGCCATGTTTTTTTACTTAGGTCCTGGAAGTGATCTAGGTCCTGAGTTGCAGGGATGAAGCTGGGGTCGTATGCGGGCCAACTCAGCAGTTTGATCTCTCTGTCTAATTTATTTTGCTTAACTACCCTAAACCATGTCTTCAGAGAGAAATTAATCTATTACCATGTCCTTATTTCCCAAAACTGACTGTATGGGTGTCTCTGTCAAAGTAGTCTCAATGTCTTTCCATATGGATTTGTATTCTGAATTGCACCAACACAGACAATTGGGCGGACACATAAATCATCTTTTAGGTTTGGTAAGGCCATACCCCCACAGTTGTTTGGTAATTGTAATGTTGTATATCTAATTCTTGGTCTCTTACTGTTCCCGATAAACCTTGATATCCGTTTATCCCATTCTCTAAACTGTTTAGGTGGGATTTCTATGGGCAGTGATTGGAACAAATACAGTAACCTCGGCAGGATGTTCATTTTGATTGTTTCAATTCTACTACTAAGATCTAAGGGAAGTGAATTCCACCTGTCTAGGTCATCATTTATTTTCTTGTTGATGTGATCGTAATTCATGCAATAAAGTTTGGGTGTATCTTTTTGGTAGATATAGTCCAAGATATTTAATGGATGAAGAAGTCCAGTGGAAGTTATACCTACTCTTCAGCTCTTCCTGTGGGGTATAATTATATACTAGGGCTTGGGTCTTGTGTGAGTTAAGCACATACCCTGAATATGTTCCAAATGTTTGTAAAACATCCATCAATCTAGGTACACTTGAGCCTGGGTCTTTAACCTGTTGGGGTAGGGGGCAGTATTTACACGGCCGGATAAAAAACATACCCGATTTAATCTGGTTATTACTACTGCCCAGAAACTAGAATATGCATATAATTATTGGCTTTGGATAGAAAACACCCTAAAGTTTCTAAAACTGTTTGAATGGTGTCTGAGTATAACAGAACTCATATGGCAGGCAAAAACCTGAGAAGATTCCTTACAGGAAGTGCCCTCTCTGACCATTCCTTGAGCTTCTTGTCTCTTTTTATTGAAGACTGAGGATCTTTGCTGTAACGTGACACTTCCTATGGCTCCCATAGGCTCTCAGAACCCGGGAAAAAGCTGAATGATATCGAGGCAGCCCCTGGCTGAAACACATTATCGCCTTTGGCAAGTGGCCGATCAGAGGACAATGGGCTTAGGCGCATGCACGAGTCGACCCCATGCTTTATTTTCTTTCGTCTTTTTACCTAAACGCAGATTCCCAGTCGGAATATTATCGCTTTTTATGAGAAAAATGGCATAAAAATGGATTTTAAACAGCGGTTGACATGCTTGAGATACGGTAATGGAATATTTAGAAATGTTTTGTCACGAAATGCGTCGTGCTCGTCACCCTTCTTTACCATTCGGATAGTGTCTTGAGCATACGAACAAAACGCCGCTATTTGGATATAACTATGGATTATTTTGAACCAAACCAACATTTGTTATTGAAGTAGAAGTCCTGGGAGTGCATTCTGGCGAAGAACACCAAAGGTAATAACATTTTTTCTTATAGTAAATCGGACTTTGGTGAATGCTAAACTTGCTGGGTGTCTAAATAGCTAGCCCTGTGATGCCGGGCTATCTACTGAGAATATTGCAAAATGTGCTTTCACCGAAAAGCTATTTTAAAATCGGACATATCGAGTGCATAGAGGAGTTCTGTATCTATAATTCTTAAAATAATTGTTATGCTTTTTGTGAACGTTTATCGTGAGTAATTTAGTAAATTATTAGTAAATTCACCGGAAGTTTGCGGGGGGTATGCTAGTTCTGAACGTCACATGCTAATGTAAAAAGCTGGTTTTTGATATAAATATGAACTTGATTGAACAAAACATGCATGTATTGTATAACATAATGTCCTAGGGTTGTCATCTGATGAAGATCATCAAAGGTTAGTGCTGCATTTAGCTGTGGTTTGGGTTTATGTGACATTATATGCTAGCTTGAAAAATGGGTGTCTGATTATTTCTGGCTGGGTACTCTGCTGACATAATCTAATGTTTTGCTTTCGTTGTAAAGCCTTTTTGAAATCGGACAGTGTGGTTAGATTAACAAGAGTCTTGTCTTTAAAATGGTGTAAAATAGTCATATGTTTGAGAAATTGAAGTAATAGCATTTCTAAGGTATTTGAATGACCGCGCCACATGATTCCACTGGCTGTTACGTAGGTGGGACGATTTCGTCCCCCGACCCTAGAGAGGTTAAGGAATAACAGAATGTCATCTTATGTTCACTGCTTGTTATTGTTATTCCCTCTAATATTGGGTCCGGTCTTATTGCCTGTGCTAAAAGTTGAGGTACAAGGAGAAGAGCGTGGGTGAAAGATTACAGCCTTGTCTTGCCCCTCGCTCTAATTTTATCGTTCGTGACAAATGTCCATTTATCTTTATTCTAGCGGTCGGACACGAATACAGTGTTTTGATGCACTGTATCACTTCTTTGTTGAAACCAAATCTTTCCATAACTTGGAATAGGTAATCCCATCCCACTGAATCAAATGCTTTTTCTGCATCTAGACTGATTAATATTGCACTTGTCTTATTCTGAGTAATGTGGTCCATGACATGTAGTGTTCTCCTTATATTGTCCTGTGTCTGCCTATTTTGTATGAAACCAGTTTGATCTCCGTTAATCAATTCTGGGATTATGTTCTCCATTCTTTTGGCTATTATTGATGCATATAGTTTATAATCTGTGTTAAGAATTGCGATAGGTCTATATGAACTGCATTCCTTTTTATCTTTACCCTCTTTTGGGATTACAGATATGATGGCCTCTCTCCATGATGGTGGGAGACCCCCCTGCCGCAGAGTCCAGTTAAAACAGGCCTGAAGTAGAGGTGTTAGTTGTTCTCTGAAGGTCTTGAACCATTCTGAAGGGAAGCCATCAGTGCCTGGAGACTTGTTTACTTTTAGTTGAGATATTGCTTTATTAATTTCTTCGGTGGATATTTCTAAAGTTAGTCTATCATTTTGCTCTGTCCCAATTGAGGGGAGATCAAGTGAGTTCAAAAAATGCTCTATTGTCTGTGCATCTGCCTTCTCTGGTTGCTTGTACAGATGTGTGTAATATGATTCAAATGCATTCTGTATTTCATCTAATTTGCATGTGATCTTCTTTGTTTTGGGGTCTTTTATTTTGAAAATGGTATTCTGTGCTTGTTGTTTCCTGAGTCTCCAGGCTAGTAATTTGGTTGCCTTTGAGCCTGCTTCATAATATCGTTATTTCAGGAACCTGAGCTTTTTCCTATACTTCTTCTCTAAGTCAATTTCCTGTTTTACCTTTTTGTATCTCTCGTAATATAAAAGGATCTTTGTATTGACTATGAGATCGTTCTAAGTTTCTTAGTGTTTCCTGTAATTTCAGCAGTTTCTGTGCTTTAATCTTTTCTTGAGAGATGATGTGGCTATGATCTTTCCTCTAATAACCACCTTAGCTGCATCCCACAATGTAGCAGGAGATACTTCCCCGTTATCGTTATTCTCCAGATAGATGTTCAATTCTGTCTTTATTGATTCCTTGAATGCTGGATCATTCAGCATGCTTGTATTAAGTCTCCACAGAGTATTTCTTGGTTTGCTATCAAGGTGTAGAGTAAGGTAAACTCCATTATGATCTGATAAGTCGCTCTGCCCGATCCTACAATCCTTAAGCCTGTGTCTATCTACACTGTACATGAAAAAATAGTCTAACCTGGAGTATTCAGTGTGGCGGGCTGAGTAAAAGTATATTCCTTATCGGTCTTGTGGGTGTCACGTCATACATCGAGCACTCCTAGATCCTGCAATATCCTATTGATCTTTTTCGCAACTAGACTCATTTTCCTATTTTGATTTGTGCTGTCCAAGTTTGAGTTTAAAATTGTGTTAAAATCCCCTCCACAGATAAGAGTGCCAGAGGATTCTGTGGCAATTAAATCAAACACCATCCCGTAGAAGACCATGTCACTCCCTGGGGTGCGTATACATTAAATAATGTAACTTCCTTGTTATCCAGTTTACATTTAACAAGTATAAATCTACCCTCCTTGTCTTTTATTTCTGACATAAACTCAAAATTAACTGAATTTGGGATCAAGATTGCAACTCTCCTTCTACCCATTTTGTAATAAAAAAAAGTATTCCTATATCCCATTTTCTTGAGTTTCTCGTGTTCAGGTGTGGATAAGTGAGTTTCCTGCCAGAATAGTATGTCAACTCTCTCCCATTTCATCTTTGCTATTACCTTACTTCTCTTGATGGCACTCCCCAGTCCGTTTACATTGAGACTTATGACCTTAAATTCCCGATGATGCGTCGATATAAATTTAAAAAACTGTGCACCATATCTGCCTGCTTATCTTGAGCCTAAAAATCAAGAACGATAATAAAGTAAACCAAAGTGGGAAAATACTTAGGTATTTGGACTCCCATGTCAGAGGACTCTCTTGCCTCTGGGGTTTGAGGGGATGAGCCTGTCCGCAGGAGGGGCCCCTCACTCAGATATGAAAATGCGTGACGTAGTCACAAACAAGACCTGTTGGAAATTAAAATAATAAGGGCGCCTATTTCGTCACTTATACACATTGGTTAATTACAAGTGAAAACTATATCGGTCATGCGTGCATATCATGAATCCTCCCCTTGATATGCCCTTCTGTCACCCCGTTGTCAATGTGTAATTAATCCTTGGCTAACATATATGTTATTAACGTGACGCTACTTAGTGTGTTCATAAAGAACACATACTTTTGGCTACTCACCCTTGTTCAGCATTGGGGGAAAATAGGGGAGATATTTAACCTATTGCAATGTCAACCGTAAAAACCCAACGTTTTAACAGCTCGCGGTAACTATTAATTCTGTTAAATCCGGTTCAGTGTCTTCCATCTTCCCGTTGGAAATGCCTGAGTCTCTCTTGGATGTGAACGTCCTCTCGCCGAGGTGGTTTCCCTCTTTCTCCATGGCTCTGCTTGTCGATAACGATCCATGGGAGAGCCTGCTTGAGTATTTCCGCCGGTGATGTCACCTTTCTCCTGGCGGTATACTCCACTGGGATGCCTCTCGACTTCAGATCCTCAGCCACCTCGTCTGCATGCTCGTATGTAACCGGGCCATTTTCCAGAAATACCTGCATTTTTGTCGGGAATGGTGTTTGGAAGCGTATACCCTTCTCTTTAAGCGCTTTCTTAATAGGGGTGTATTCTTTCCTTCTTTTCAGTATCTCTCCCGCGTAGTCATGATCAAAGAACACTCGTTGGCCTTGGAAGCTAACAGGCTTTTTCCAGCTTGCATGTAAGACTTTCTCTTTGACTGAGAATTTTAGGAACTGTACTACTTTTGATCTCGGTGGGGTGCCGCTGGGGTTTTGAGGCCAGAGCTTGGTGTGCTCTCTCAATTCCCAGGTCAGTGTCGTCTTCAAGTATGTCTTTGAATAGACCCTCCACGAATTTGGGCATAGTCTTTTTCTGCGCCCTCTACTACGTTATAAAGTCTAATGTTGTTTCGGCGTGAGAAACCTTAGAGTTCTGTCACTTTTGCCTGTAGTACGTGTTGGTTTTTCAGTGACTGTTCAAGTATTTCCTTGACTGCGGAGTTCCATGTGTCCGTTTCCCCAATGCGCTGCTCTCGTCCCCCATTCTTATAGATATGCTGAAGTTCTAATTTGTTTTCTTCAGGTTTCTGGTTAATGTCTTTCTTGAACTCATTTAGTTCCTTTCTTACAACTTCCGAAGTTCCTCTCGTAAGCCTGTGGCGCCTCGCGCAATTCCTCCTTTATCACCTCAGGAAATGAGGGTTCTTATTTGCGCTAGCATTAGCCATCTCAGGTTCATCGACGATTATATCTTCTTCGGTCTTGTTACGGGCTGTTGTTGTAGCTCCGCGACCTTTTCCTATTTCCCCCCTTTTCCATTTTGCTTAAGTTATTACAATGCTCTGAGTAAATACTTGAATTTAGGGGAAATACCCAACCGATGTGCAGTACAAAAAAACTAGGCAGCCATTTCTTAAGTTGCGTCACCGGAAGCCCCAACTGACTGGCTTTCTTGATGTCTATAGTATTCTCTCGGGTATGCAATCTGGTTTCAGCTCAGGTTATGGATGTGTCACTGCAATCTTAAAAGGTCCTCAATGATGTCACAATTGCCCTTGATTCTAAGCAATGTTGTGCTGCGATTTTTATTGACTTGGCCAAAGCTTTGATACGGTAGACCATTCCATTCTTGTGGGATGGCTAAGGAGTATTGGTGACCCTGAGGGTCTTTGCACTCTTTGAGAGAGGAAGTTAGCAAACCAGGCCAGTGTATAAAAGTCAGAAAATCTGCTGTCTCAGCCACTGCCTGTCACCAAGGGAGTACCCCAAGGCTCGATCCTAGGCCCCATGCTCTTCTCAATTTACATCAACATAGCTCAGGCAGTAGGAAGCTCTCTCATCCATTTATATGCAGATGATAGACTTATACCTACCGCAAACTCTGAACATTTTCATCTGGATCTTCGCAACTAGCTAACCGCAATCCCGGGTGACTACTCCTGGCTAGCGTCTCCATCCCGGAGCAAGCACCAATTAGCCTGAAGCTAGCCCGGACAGGGCTCCTGTGCTACCACGAAGCCCACTCCTGGGCTACAATATCCGGACCCCTTCTACTGCCGGTGCGGGGCACGAACCCCGCCGATCCTCTCACGACTGGAATACCGACATAATCTTCCCTGTCGATTCCAACAGGACCCTCAGGTGCGATGTCCGCTGAAGGCCCATTCTGATAACTGCGGCCTACTAGCTACCTAGAGCTACTTGGAACCCTACTAATTCCCACGACTGGTCTATCGACGTCACCGCACGAAGAGGCAAAAACAGACTTACCCCCATCGCGACGTCTCCCAAAGGCTAACTTGCCTGCCCGGTCTGCCAACTGCTAGCCCGGTCTGCCAACCCGGTCTGCTAACTGCTAGCTTGCCAGCCCCAGTCTGCTAACTGCTAGCTTGCCAGCCCCAGTCTGCTAACTGCTAGCTTGCCAGCCCCAGTCTGCTAACTGCTAGCTTGCCAGCCCCAGTCTGCTAACTGCTAGCTTGCCAGCCCCAGTCTGCTAACTGCTAGCTTGCCAGCCCCGGTCTAACTGCTAGCTTGTTTAGCCACGGCCTACTAAATGTTAGCATCGGCCTGCTAACTGTCTAAATCGCCATGTCCCCAGTCAGCCCAACCACTCACTGGACCCATATGTTCACCTGGCTACGCATGCCTCTCTCTAATATCAATATGCCTTGTCCATTACTGTCCTGGTTAGTGATTACTGTGTTATTTCACTGTAGAGCCTCTAGCCCTGCTCAATATGCCTTAACCAACCATGTTGTTCCACCTCCTACGTATGCGATGATCATGATCATCATTACTCAATGCCTAGGTTTACCTCCAATGTACACACATCCTACCTTACCTTTGTCTGTACACTATGCCTTGAATCTATGCTATCATGCCCAGAAACCTGCTCCTTTTACTCTCTGTTCGAACGTGCTAGGACGGCCAGTTCGTATAGCCTTAGCCCGTACCCTTATCCTACTTCTCCTCTGGTGATATGGAGGTTAATCCAGGTCCTGCAGTGCCTAGCTCCACTCCCACTCCCCAGGTGCTCTCATTTGTTGACTTATGTAACCGTAAAAGCCTTGGTTTCATGCATGTTAACATTAGAAGCCTACTCCCCCAAGTTTGTTTTACTCAGTGCTTTAGCACACTCTGCCAACCAGATGTCTTAGCCGTGTCTGAATCCTGGCTTAGGAAAACCACCAAAAACCCTCAAATCTCCATCGCTAACTATAACATTTTCCGCCAAGATAGAACTGCCAAAGGGGGCGGTGTTGCAATCTACTGGAAAGATAGCCTGCAGAGTTCTGTATTACTATCCAAGTCTGTACCCAAACAATTCGAGCTTCTACTTCTAAAAATTCACCTTTCCAGAAACAAGTCTCTCACTGTTGCCGCTTGCTATAGACCTCCCTCTGCCCCCCAGCTGTGCCCTCGATACCATATGTGAATTGATTGCCCCCATCTATCTTCTGAGCTCGTGCTACTAAGTGACCTAAACTGGGACATGCTTAACACCCGGCCATCCTACAATCTAAGCTTGATGCCCTCAATCTCACACAAATGATCAATGAACCTACCAGGTACAACTCCAAATCCGTAAACACAGGCACCCTCATAGATGTCATCCTAACTAACTCGCCGTCCAAATACACCGCTGCTGTTTTCAATCAAGATCTCAGTGATCACTGCCTCATTGTCTGCATCCGTAATGGGTCTGCGACCAAACGACCACCCCTCATCACTGTCAAACACTCCCTAAAACATTTCTGCGAGCAGGCCTTTCATCGACCTGGCCAGGGTTTCCTGGAATGACATTGACCTCATCCCGTCAGATCATGCCTAGCTATTCTTTAAAAGTGCCTTCCTCACCATCTTAAATAAGCATGCCCCACTCAAAAAATGTTGAACTAGGAATAGATATAGTCCTTGGTTCACTCCAGACCTGTCTGCCCTTGACCAGCACAAAAACATCCTGTGGCGTTCTGCATTAGCATCGAATAGCCCCTGTGATATGCAACTTTTCAGGGAAGTTAGGAACAAATATACACAGGCAGTTAGAAAAGCTAAGGCTAGCTTTTTCAAACAGAAATTTGCAGCCTGTAGTAGTAACTCAAAGTTCTGGGACACTGTAAAGTCCATGGATAATAAGAGCACCTCCTCCCAGCTGCCCACTGCTCTGAGGCTAGTAAGCACTGTTACCACCAATAAATCCACTATAATTGAGAATTTCAATAAGCATTTCTCTCGGCTGGCCATGCTTTCCACCTGGCTACCCCTACCCGGTCAACTGCCCGGCACCCTCCACAGCAACCCGACAAAGCCCCCACCATTTCTTAACCCAAATCCAGATAGCCGATGTTCTGAAAGAGCTGCAAAATCTGGACCCATACAAATCAGCCGAGCTAGACAATCTGGACCCTCTCTTTCTAAAATTATCTGCAGAAATTGTTTGCAACCCCTATTACTAGCCTGTTCAACCTCTCTTATCGTCTCGAGATTCCCAAAGATTGGAAAGCTGCCGCGGTCATCCCCCTCTTCAAAGGGGGGTGACACTCTAGACCCAAACTGCTACAGACCTATATCTTTCCTGCCCCGTCTTTCTAAGGTCTTGAAAGCCAAGTTAACAAACAGATTAGCGACCATTTCAAATCCCACCGTACCTTCTCCGCTATGCAATCTGGTTTCAGAGCTGGTCATGGGTGCAGCTCAGCCATGCTCAAGGTCCTAAACGACATCATAACCGCCATCGATAAGAGACATTACTGTGCAGCCGTATTCATCGACCTGGCCAAGGCTTTCGACTCTGTCAATCACCACATTCTTATTGGCAGACTCGACAGCCGTGGTTTCTCAAATGATTGCCTCGCCTGGTTTACCAACTACTTCCCTGATAGAGTTCAGTGTGTCAAATCGGAGGGCCTGTGGTCCGGACCTCTGGCCGGTCTCTATGGGTGTGCCACAGGGTTCAATTCTCCAGGCCGACTCTCTTCTCTGTATATATCAATGATGTTGCTCTTGCTGCTGGTGATTCTCTGATCCACCTCTGTGCAGACGACCCCATTCTGTATACTTCTGGCCCCTCTTTGGACACTGTGGTAACTAACCTCCAGACGAGCTTCAATGCTATACAACTCTCCTTCCGTGGCCTCCAACTGCTCTTAAACGCAAGTAAAGCAGAAATGCATGCTATTCAATCGATCACTGCCCGCACCTGCTCGCCCGTCCAGCATCACTACTCTGGACGGCTAAGAGTTAGAATATGTGGACAACTACAAATACCTGGGTGTCTGGTTAGACTGTAAACTCTCCTTCCAGACTCACATTAAGCATCTCCAATCCAAAATGAAATCTAGAATCGGCTTCCTATATCGCAACAAAGCATCCTTCACTCATGCTGCCAAACATACCCTCGTAAAACTGACCATCCTACCGATCCTCGACTTCGGTGATGTCATCTATAAAATAGCCTCCAACACTCTACTCAACAAACTGGATGCAGTCTATCACAGTGCCATCCGTTTTGTCACCAAAGCCCCATACACTACCCACCATTGCGACCTGCAAACTCTCGTTGGTTGGCCCTCGCTTCATACTCATCGCCAAACCCACCGGCTACAGGTTATCTACAAGACTCTGCTAGGTAAAGCCCCGCCTTATCTCAGCTCACTGGTCACCATAGCAGCACCCACTCGTAGCATGCGCTCCAGCAGTTATATCTCACTGGTCACCCCCAAAGCCAATTCCTCCTTTGGTCGTCTTTCCTTCCAGTTCTCTGCTGCCAATGACTGGAACAAACTGCAAAAATATCTGAAGCTGGAGACTCATATCTCCCTCACTAGCTTTAAGCACCAGCTGTCAGAGCAGCTGACAGATCACTGCACCTGTACATAGCCCATCTGTAAACAGCCCATCTATCTACCTACCTCATCCCCATACTGTATTTATTTATCTTGTTACTTTGCACCCCAGTATCTCTACTTGCACATTCATCTTGTGCACATCTACCATTCCAGTGTTTAATTGCTATATTGTAATTACTTCGCCACCATGGCGTATTTATTGCCTTAACTTACCTCATTTGCACTCACTGTATATAGACTTTTGTTTTTCTTTGGTTCTACTGTATTATTGACTGTATGTTTTGTTTATTCCATGTGTAACTGTTGTTGTATGTGTCGAATTGCTATGCTTTATCTTGGCCAGGTCGCAGTTGGAAATGAGAACTTGTTCTCAACTAGCCTACCTGGTTAAATAAAGGTGAAATAAAAATAAATATACTCAGCTGGCCCCTCCCCAGATTTTGTGTTAAATGCTCTCACGACAAAGCTTTTAGTGTCCAACAAGCTCTCTACTAGAGGTCGACCGATTATGATTTTTCAACGCCGATACCGATTATTGGAGGACCCCAAAAAAAGCCGATACCAATTACATCGGCCGATATGCATGTATGCATGTATGTATATATATTTGTAATAATGACAATTACAACAATACTGAATGAACACTTATTTTAACTTAATATAACACATCAATAAAATCAATTTTGTCTCAAATAAATAATGAAATATGTTCAATTTGGTTTAAATAATGCAAAAACAAAGAGTTGGAGAAGAAAGTAAAAAGTGCAATATGTGCCATGTAAAAAAGCTAACGTTTAAGTTCCTTGCTCAGAACATGAGAACATATGAAAGCTGGAGGTTCCTTTTAACATGAGTCTTCAATATTCCCAGGTAAGAAGTTTTAGGTTGAGGTTATTATATGAATTATAGGACTATTTCTCTCTATACCATTTGTATTTCATATACCTTTGACTATTGGATGTTCTAACAGGTACTTTAGTATTGTCAGCCTAATCTCGGGAGTTGATAGGCTTGAAGTCATAAACAGCGCAATGCTTGAAGCACAGCGAAGAGCTTCTGGCAAATGCAGGAAAGTGCTGTTTGAATGAATGCTTACGAGCTTGCTGCTGCCTACCACCGCTCAGTCAGACTGCTCTATCAAATCATAGACTTAATTATAATATAATAACACACAGAAATACGAGCCTTAGGTCATTAATATGGTCAAATCCAGAAACTATAATTACGAAAACAAAACGTTTATTCTTTCAGTGAAATACAGAACCATTCCATATTTTATCTAAATGGGTGGCATCCCTAAGTCTAAATATTGCTGTTACATTGCACAACCTTCAATGTTACGTCATAATTATGTATAATTCTGGCAAATTAATGACGGTCGTTGTTAGGAAGAAATGGTCTTCACACAGTTCGCAATGAGCCAGGCGGCCCAAACTGCTGCATATACTCTGACTCTGCTGCACAGAACGCAAAGAGAAGTGACACAATTTCACTAGTTAAAAGAAATTCATGTTAGCAGGCAATATTAACTAAATATGCAGGTTTAAAAATTATATAGTTGTGTATTGAGTTTAAGGCATTGATGTTTATGGTTAGGTACACATTGGTGCAACGACAGAGCTTTTTTCACAAATGCGCTTGTTAAATCACCCGTTTGGAGAAGTAGGCTGTGATTCAATGATAAATTAACAGGCACTGCATCAATTATATGCAACGCAGGACAAGCTAGATAAACTAGTAATATCATCAACCATGTGTAGTTAACTAGTGATTATGTTAAGATTGATTGTTTTTTATAAGACAAGTTTAATGCTAGCTAGCACCTTACCGTGGCTCCTTGCTGCAGTCGCATAACAGGTAGTCAGCCTGCCATGCAGTCTTCTCGTGGAGTGCAATGTAATCGGCCATAATCGGTGTCCAAAAATGCTGATTACCGATTGTTATGAAAACTTGAAATTGGCCCTAATTAAAATCGGCAATTCCGATTAATCGGTTGACCTCTACTCTCTACCCTTAACCTTGTTCTGAACACCTCCAAAACAAAGGTCATGTGGTTTGGTAAGAAGAATGCCACTCTTCCCACAGGTGTGATTACTACCTATGAGGGTTTAGAGCTTGAGGTAGCCACCTCATACAAGTACTTGGGAGTATGGCTAGACGGTACACTGTCCTCTCAGCACATATCAAATCTGCAGGCTAAAGTTAAATCTAGACTTGGTTTCCTCTATCGTAATCGCTCCTCATAAATTGTTCCTCTTTCACCCCAGCTGCCAAACTAACCCTGATTCAGATGACCATCCTACCCATGCTAGATTACAGAGACATCATTTATAGATCGGCAGGTAAGGGTGCTCTCAAGCGGCTAGATGTTTTTTATCATTCGGCCATTAGATTTGCCACCAATGCTCCTTATTTAACTAGGCAAGTCAGTTAAGAACAAATTGTTATTTACAATGACAGCCTAGGAACAGTGGGTTAACTGCCTTGTTCAGGGGCAGAACGACAGATTTTTACCAGCTTGAGGATTCGATCTATAAACCTTTCGGTTACTGGCCCAACGCTCTAACCACTAGGCTATCTTCCCCCAACACCACTTTCCATCAATTTGTATAGCAGACCCTCATGCCAAAATGAGTGGAAGGCTTTTTGAAATTAACAAAGCATGAGAAGACTTTGCCTTTGTTTTGGTTTGTTTGTCAATTAGGATGTGCAGGGTGAATCGTGGTCTGTCGATGCGATAATATGGTAAGAAGCCGATTTGACATTTGCTCAGTACATTGTTTTCACTGAGGAAATGTACGAGTCTGCTGTTAATGATACGCAGAGGATTTTCCCAAGGTTTCTGTTGACGCATATCCCACGGTAGTTATTGGGGTCAAATTGGTCTCTACTTTTGTGGATTGAGGTGATCAGTAGAACACATCACTGCACTCTATACTTCTCTGTAAACTGGTCATCTCTGTATACCCATCGCAAGACCCACTGGTTGATGCTTATTTATTAAACCCTCTTAAGCCTCACTCCCCCTTATCTGAGATATCTACTTCAGCCCTCATCCTCCACATAGAACACCCGTTCTGCCAGTCACATTCTGTTAAAGGTCCCCAAAGCACACACATCCCTTGGTTGCTCCTCTTTTCAGTTCGCTGCAACTAGCGACTGGAACGAGCTGCAACAAACACTCAAACTGGACAGTTTATTCTCAATCTTTTCATTCAAAGACTCAATCATGGACACTCTTACTGACAGTTGTGGCTGCTTTGTGTGATGTATTATTGCCTCTACCTTCATGCCGTTTGTGCTGTTCTGTGCCCAATGTTTGTACCATGTTGTGTTGCTACCATGTTGTTCTTATGTTGTGTTGCTACCATGCTGTGTTGTCATGTGTTGCTGCTTTGCCATGTTGTGGTCTTAGGTCTCTCTTTATGTAGTGTTGTTTTGTCTCTTGTCGTGATGTGTGTTTTGTCCTATATTTATATTTTATTTTTAATCCCAGCAGGAGGCCTTTTGCCTTTTGGTAGGCCGTCATTGTAAATAAGAATTTGTTCTTGACTGACTTGCCTAGTTAAATAAAGGTTAAATAAAAATACTCAACAAGCAAATTAAAACACATTCAACACAATGGAGAAATCCACCCTTGAAATATATATTTACTGCAGTTGCAGATAACCTACATTTGAACCTTACCTGAACTTTGACATGCTGTGGCCAAACGTTTCTTTGTCTTTCTGGAAGTCTTCTAGATATTTTTCTGTTGTCAAAAAACAAGTCAGTCGACCATGAGCAACGTCAGCAAATTACTCAGTTCAAATAAATTGTATCTACCAGGGAGGACATATTTACCCCCCATCCCAAACGTCACTATATCCCTCCCTTTAATTGCATCTCTTCCTTCCCACTCTCTCCCTGCTTCTGACCTTCTTTTTGTCGGGCAGCCCTCTGTACTTCATGGAGAGGATCTTGGTGAGGTCTAGGTTGCTCATCTCAGGGTGCAGCTTGGCATACTTGGCCCTCTTCTCAATGAAGAAGCGGAAATATGGCGTCAGGGGCTTTTTAGGGAAATCTGGATGCTTCTGTTCAGTGAAAAAAACAGAAGAACATTCGAAAGAACAATACCAAATATGAGTAAAATTACACACAAAAAGACAGTCAAATCAGTCACCAGATAACTGAATTTGCTAAGAAAATAATGTGTCACCTGTGAAAGTATCAACTGATAGTGTCTATCATAAAAAGAGGACATGCAGCTCACCTTCAGCTTCTTGCCCTTATACGGGTTCTTGATGAAGTCTTGGGCATCGAAAATCAGCTCTGTTAATGTGCGAAATTTACGGATCTGAACCAAAGACACGGAACAACATAAAACGCATTGCAGAGGCAAGATGCAGTATGTACATATTGAACTGACAAGAATTGGAAATCCACTTTTATTCTCAAATACACAATACCCCAGTCCACAGTAGAGCATAATAGAGACATGGCGTACCACTTTGGAGACCTCGTTCCACTTCTGTTTGCACATCTCTCCTGTGAATGAGTTGAAGGCCACCTTCTCCCAGTCCAGATGGGATTCCGATGTCTTGTACTTGGCCAGGTCCTTCTGGGGAAGATTGACTTTCATGGCCTCTAGCAGATTCAGAAGGTCGTCCTGCGTCCACACTATAGCCACACAAGGACACACACATCAGCTTACCTGTCCTGCAACCATTATCCTGGCTGAAGTGAAAATAAATCATGAATCTCTCCATTTTGCAAAATATTCTGAAGGGGATGGAAGGAAGAAGTTCCATGTTGTGACTATATCTCACCTTGATTGACTACTATGATCTCACGTTGATTGACTATGATCTCACCTTGGTCTTTAGTGGACGCATCCATTTCTCCATTCATCTGTACTTTCTTTAACCTGCACATAAACAAAACAGATCCTAATAAAACACTATCCCTTTCTTTTAATGGCTGTGAATAATATACAAGGTGCAGTGAGTCATTGTTAATCTTACCAACAATTTACTCTCACTACTGTGCCACCAAAAAAAAAATCTACACAGGATACATAATAGCCAAGTTACCTATGCATCCACCTAATGCGTGCAAATGTGAGAAAGTAACAGAAAACGACTTTGGCCAATGCTATGCCTTGTGATATTAGGAAATATGTGGAAAAATAATGTTTGGAGGTTAAACACATTTGAAATGACATAGGTTAGAGGTTAAAAATGTATATCATTCTACTAGTATATTGACTTGCATATTAAAATAAGTGTGTAAAATGTGATACTGAAAACAAGATTTATTGGACAGAGATTATTCAACTGCTTTTAATCATTCCAAACAAGCTATTGGATAAGAAATTCCAGCCTTTTTAAAATCCTGGAAATTAAAATCGACTTCGACATGATGGTTATTAATGTTTATTACCGCCCCTAAACGTTTACGCTACACGGTGAGACAGGCTATAGCTTGTGACGGTTTCGCATCTCAAATAACACCGCAGAAGGATACGACTAGTAATGTTCTCTGTGTCGATTTGGAAAATAGGCTAGCTTATTCTACATTAAAGTAGCAACTCATTTTGCTTTCTGTCGACCATGTCTTCTGTCGATCGGTAATGGAGGATTTTCTCGGAGTGGTGGTGGGGAGGTTCCACAGAAGGAGGAAGCGAACGTTTAGAGGCAGCTGTAGGCAACCAGCTGACTATGGACGGGAGATCTGCTTTCGGTCTCCAACGAAGGGGAATGGTGGCCAGGGAACATTACTACCAAATGAACCACTCGACAAAACCACACTAGCAACATTGAGCTGGAATTGAAACCTGCCTCCGCCTTGAATCTCTATCGGCCGACTCTTGTGAGGGGCCAAAAGAGGGATACATATTACGCTTTATAATAAATTAAATTGTTGGGCATAGTCCTCAGTGACCCGTTTCTATGCTTTAATCGTTTTAGTATCGCAGCGGGCAACCATAAACCGAAAAAGACTCGAAGAAGCAGGACATTCTTGCGCGAGGCGTAACCGATTTGGGATATGTGATGGCGACTCTGCAGTCAGCACCCCGCCTGTTGTTTACCCCGTTCTTGGTGATACGAGCTTGTGTTGGACTGCCAGTGCGTTTAAGGGGGGGATACAATTATCGCTGGTCTAATGATGCGTTTAAAACAGTGGTTGGACATAGTTAGCTAGTGTCCCAATAAATCAATGCAGTTTATGGGAAATTTAAAAAAGTAATATCCTGGTATGATAAGATGGTTTGGGGGGTCCACATACTCCAACCGAGCCAACGACCGACCGCGCTAGCTAGTTACAACCGCACTACGCTGGTTCAATGCAATGGTTAGCTAGCTGCTAACTCGCTAGCTATATTGTGTTAGCAACCATCAGATTTACATTAATTTACAGCAATATGTTAGCCAACACGGTGGTCACCTGCGAAAATAATCAAATGACAATAATCTATACATTTTAAGGTTTAAAAGGGTATAGTAGCTAGCTAGCTACTGTAAATGTAAAATATGAAAACCACCACCAAGACCAGTCAACTGTTATGCTAGCTAGCTAAAGCTTCGCTAACTTCAGGGGATTCACCATGGATAATGATTTACGTTTTTATTTTGTATATACATTTAGGGTGCAATCAATATTGCAGGGAACGTTAACTAGATAAATGCATTTGTAATTGGTCGTTCAAAATATTACGTATTGGCCTAACGTTACTAGTTTTGAATTAACCCATAGGAAAAATCCAGTTCCAAACGACTGCGACCCGAACACTGACCTCGTCTCCATGAAAGAGAATCATGTTTAGAAAATCATTAATCTGAGACAGACAAATTCACTGTTGTGTTTCTTGAAAACAACGATTTAAATGAACAAACTCACCGTGAAACGGTTCTATCCACCCCGACTTTTCTTTCAGCTGTTGTTGAACACGGTGTAAACCAGGTTTTGTAGCCGTGTGGCGAGGATGGGTCATGAAGACTGAGGCACACGAATGAAGAAAAAGGAAATAAATTGTAACAATCTGTGCTAATCTTCCGAATTGAAATGAGGATACATAACTACAATCTATCATCATTCACAAGGTTTCAATCCGCGGTTACATTGTATCAAATTGACACCACACAGAATGAAATATTTGTACATCCGAGATTGCAAATGGTTCACTGGCGCGAGGATGGTTCCAGAGCCGCCATACTACAGGCAAAGCGCGAGTCAGTTAGGATACCGACCGTGACAAGCTCATATGGCGCACTACATGCTTAGCAAGAAATGGGGTTTAAAGTAAGCCTGGGTGTGCAACTAACCTGCCCCGCACCAGGATCATAGGCAACTATAACAGTACCAAAGACTGGTTTTCGCAGGTTGGCAATGATGGTTGTCAAGCGAGATAGAGGGCGAGCCCACACGGTGAGATATTAAACTGAGATCCATGATGGCTAACCAGAGAGGCGGCTGGTTCTGTCAACAACCGCATGGAGGTCTCGGCGCGGAAATAGTCAATTCTTAGCAGAAAATAAGATACATTGGTGAATTAAATTCCAAATTGACGGTGGTCCATAATCAATGCAAATGTTATCAATTTATACCATATAGCTCGCATTTCCTACCCGTGGTAAAGGAGAGGAAATTCGGGTATGGCGACCTCGGAATGGTCTACCCCTACAGTAGTGTTTTGCTAACACAAGGCATTCAAGATGAGGTGTTCTTTTAAAATTACTCAAGGGAGAAAATAAACCATATTGAGCGTAAATTGTTTGTGGAAATCATTTTGTTTATATATTTTTTGAGCAGTCGAATTGACGGAGGTGGCTGTGAGCCTTACCTGTCTCAGCGTGAGTAGAGCTCGTTGTGGAACAAGGGTTGGGTTGAATGTTAGCCAGCACTGCGCCGCCGGTCCAGGGCACAGGCGCTCCAGTCCCCGCAGAGATGGGAACTTCCCCCGCCTCCATCTCACTTGCTTTCTCCTTCCACTCAACGCGTAGCTCTCTCGATCCGACCATTTCTCTTAGCAAAGACATCCGCATTTTCGATCTCTCCCCGCTACCGAACGCATCACCCACAGCCATACTATTTTTCCACATTTAGCTCCCCGACCCGCCGTTGCCAACCGAGGACAATGAGCGAGTGCAAATCTTTTAGACTACTGATACTTTTGTAAAAGTTATTTGTCCCAGACAAATATGCATATATCTAAGCGGAACTTTAGTCAGCTGTTGTTACATTAAAGTAATTTAACAAATTATAACATTTAATAACAATCTGCAGTGTTAAGGCCTACTGAACATTTTGAGAAAAAAGTGTCATAAACATATATTCATGCCAGCGCTAACTGTTGACAGATTGCGAAAACGATACTGGAATTGTATTCCATGGATAGGCCTATACTTTTAGTGGTGCTCCTATTTGCAAAGTCTAGAAGCCTATTTGACGGTTTCATTTTCTCACTCATGCAATTTCTTCCAACTCCACCTTGTCAGTTTGTGGGCGTAATCCAGCCATCCAATCCAGACAGCCAGATCCATTGGAAACAAATGACTTTCCAATGAGCGCAACAGCCTCGTTAAACCGTGTTGGAGTGGCGCCCTTCTCAGTGCTCCTGTGGACCAGCACTGTCAGTCCTCCTACCATTGATGAATAAAGTGATGGAATGTCTCAAATTAAGAAATTAAAGGGTTTAAATGTCTTTAATTGGTTGGGTGAAAATCAAAACAGCAGTTGTACAGTGATTCAAACACACATCCACATACAATAAACCAAATATACAGCTGTCCTTTTACACCTGTCCCTGATCAATGAAAAAAATAGTGCAATAGGCCTATAGTCAGATCTTATTGCTGTGATTCATTTGTCATATTTACACTTTCTCCCCACATCATCATTATATTGTTACAATTCATTCAGTGATTAATCAATAATTTTCCTATATGTATCCCTCTCACCTTTGCCATCCCGAAAGCATTACATCCTGAAGTAAATATGTATTTAGGTATAAGAACTGAATGAGTGACACCACTTGACACCCAAAAATAGAACTAAGATGATTTTAACTCCATACTCGCACTTTAGCTTGCAACTAAACAAAACAGCAAGAACAAAGGTAATCTACAAAATACTTTCATTCAATAAGCACACAATTAATCACAATGAAGCATAAAACCAAACTGTAACAAAGGAGAAGTAATGTAACTAGGGTATAAACTAGGCTATAGAACCAAGGCTAAAATAACAGTCCCATAGAAAAGCATTTTCGGTGTGACTTATAATATTGCATTTATCTATTTATCTGCCTAATACTGATGGGATTATATTTTTGGCATTATTTGGGTATGTGAGAGATAAATGTTAATTGTCATATTAATAGTGTAGAATATTAGGCTACCTGTCATTAAAAAGGTTTGAATGCTTACCCGAGACCTTCATTTTAGCTTTGGCACACAAACATACCCAATTGCAATGAGGTTTCAGGACAGTTGGCTAAAATACATTTTCCTAAAGAATATTTTTTGATGGCATATACTAATAAATGTGTTAGACACCGGTCCCTATTAAAGCATTGTTTGAGTTCACTGGGTCCTCGCAGTGAGTTGAGAAGTGAAAGGTTGTGTTCATGGCAACGGGGACTCGTTGTACATATCCTCTCCTGGCTCCTCTTCGAACTTCACCTTGCCGTCAGAGGCATCCAGCTCAACAGATCACACATCGTCTCATTAGAGAAACACACACAGTTTAGTTGAGTCACACTGATTTATTAGAGGCAGAATTTATTCTAAACCTCCTAAAATGATTTGAAAGATAGCATTTCCAATAGAAATGAAACTGAACCCAATAGGAAGAAAATGAATAGCTATACTGACATTCTATTGATCAATAGCTGAATGGGTATTTTGAAAAACTGTTCTCTGCAGATTCTATCAGGTCCATTCTGTTCTCATGTGTATGTGATTTAGCTAAATCTTCTGACCACTCATCGACATGACAACAAGGTACTGACCTGGGACCAGGCTCCTACCCCAAACATATGCATGTGTTGTGATTGTAGTTAACCACATTAAAAACATTTGTGTGCCACTTACACATTTCATTTCCTTGTCAGTGAAGAGTGTTCCAGTGATGGCCATCTGCAAGTTGGGGGATGGTGAAATGAGGACAAAGGGCAGAGACCAGGGAAAACCATCTTCACCATCCAGAAAGCTCCCCGAACACACCAACTGGATACAGAGTGAACAAGTGCGATCTTCATAGTAGTTACCTGCAGTAAGGGAGATGAGAGAAGAGAGGGTTAAGACAGGGAACACATTGGATATATACCCCCATGTTTAGGGGCATAACCCTTCACTGGGGACGGGCACATTCTGAAAAGCTCCCCCAGTTTTATCTTTGGAATGTGATACAAAACAAGCAATGGTGTGCTTTAGGACCATGCCTACCTCGGAGAAACGGTCAGGTTAGGCTGCTTGGAGTGTTTATTCGATTGTATAAAATTCAATACAAAATTATGTCTCCCCCACTTCAAAACCAAAGTTGCACTCTTGAGATATTTACTATGGTGTAAAACTTTAGTGCAAAAAGGTAATTTCGGATGATTTTCAGATAGTTACGTTTGTGATTGCCACAGTGTGTATTGTTAGGAATTGTCTGGTATGTTTCATAAATTAAATAATGATAAAAACAGCTGAAACAGAAGCGAGGACAATTGGGGGTGTAGAGAAGCAGTGTACCCTTTGTGCGTGGTCAGCAGGATAGGATTTCCTGGTACAATAAGCAGAAGCATTACTCGGTCCCCACATCTGGATCCCACTTGAGTGTGGTTTCCCATGTGGTAGAAGATTCCAAACAGAGAGCCGTCATGGGGAATCTCATCTTCAGGATGAAACTCCAAGAGAATAGACACACCTGGGAATACAGGAACAACAAACATTTCTCGTGACATTTTTAGGAGCTCAACAAAGGACTGTGTGCTGACCTTTCCTTTAGACACCCAGTGTTCTGTCTGTTCGTCGGATCGACTTCGCACGCTGTACAAATCTCAAAGCGTTGCCTATGGTAGCTACTTACCTGATCCCGGCGATGCCCACAAGCACTGCCGCTGATCCTTTCTCAGCACCTTCTCGATCTCGCGCTTCGAGTCCCTTGCTCACATGACAGTGAGGCGTTGGCTATGGGTGACAGAACGCACTGTATGAATTGCGGCACTCAGCCGGGCACCCCGAACAGGGAGACGTTCCACCCATGATGACAAGGATGAGCAGGTCGGCTAAACAGGAGCCCTTCACCATCTTCCTTTCTGGTTTGCGCCACAATCAGCCTAGAAAGGTCAGAGGTCAAACAAATGAGAGAGGC
>NW_025549802.1:0-9709 GCF_905237065.1 Salmo salar | reverse complement strand
TAAATAAGAATTTGTTCTTGACTACTTGCCTAGTTATTTAAATAAAATAAACATACTCACTCAAGCCAAAAATTAAAACACAATGGGAGAAATCCCCTTCAAATATATATTTCTCGAGTTGCGAGATAACCTAAATTTGAACCTTACCTGAACTTTGACATGCTGTGTCCAAACGTTTCTTTGTCTTTCGTCTTCCTAGATATTTTTCTGTTGTCAAAAAACAAGTCAGTCGACCAGAGCAACGTCAGCAAATTACTCAGTTCAAATAAATTGTATCTACCAGGAGGCCATATTTACCCCCCCATCCCAAACGTCACATATCCCCTCCCTTTAATTGCATCTCTTCCTTTCCTTCCCACTCTCTCCTGCTTCTGACCTTCTTTTTGTCGGGCGGCCCTCTGTACTTCATGGAGAGGATCTTGGTAGGTCTAGGTTGCTCATCTCAGGGTGCAGCTTGTGACCAGCCCCTCTTCTCAATGAAGAAAGCGGAAATATGGCGTCAGGGGCTTTTTAGGGAAATCTGGATGCTTCTGTTCAGTGAAAAAATAAAACAAAAGAACAATACCAAATATGAGTAAAATTACACACAAAAAAAGACAGTCAAATCAGTCATCTGATGACAATTTGCTAAGAAAATAATGTGTCACCTGTGAAAGTATTAGACACTATCATAAAAAAGTGGATATGCAGCTTCACCTTCAGCTTCTTGCCCTTATACGGGTTCTTGATGAAGTCTTGGGCATCGAAAATCAGCTCTGTTAATGTGCGAAATTTACGGATCTGAATCAAAGACACAGAACAACAACATAAAACGCATTGCAGAGGAAAGAAGCAGTATGTACATATTGAACTTGACAAGAGTTGGAAATACACTTTTATTCTCAAATACACAATACCCCCAGTCCACAAAGTATAGCATAATAGACACATGGCGTACCACTTTGGAGACCTCGTTTCCACTTCTGTTTGCACATCTCTCCTGTGAATGAGTTGAAGGCCACCTTCTCCCAGTCAGATGGGATTCCGATGTCTTGTACTTGGCCATGGTCCTTCTGGGGAAGATTGACTTTCATGGCCTCTAGCAGATTCAGAAGGTCGTCCTAAGCGTCCACACTATAGCCACACAAGGACACACACATCAGCTTACCTGTCCTTGTAACCATTATCCTGGCTGAAGTGTAAAATAAATCATGAATCTCTCCATTTTGCACAATATTCTGGAAGGATGGGAAGGAAGAAGTTCCATGTTGTGACTATCTCTCACCTTCGTATTGACTACTATGATCTCACGTTGATTGACTATGATCTCACTTTGTCTTTAACGTGGACGCATCCATTTCTCCATTCATCTGTACTTTCTTTAACCTGCACATAAACAAAACAGATCCTAATAAAACACTATCCCTTTCTTTTAATGGATGTCAATAATATCACAAGGTGCAGTGAGTCATTATTAATCTTACCAACAATTTTACTCTCTCACTACTGTGCCAGCAACAAAAAAAAATCTACACAGGATACATAATAGCCAAGTTCCACCTATGCATCCACCTAATGCATGCAAATGTAGAAAGTAACAGAAAACTACTTTGGCCAATGCTATGCCTTGTGATATTAGGAAATATGTGTGAAAAAATAATGCTTGGAGGTTAAACACATTTTGAAATGGCATAGGTTAGAGGTTAATAAAAATGTAAATCATTCTACTAGTATATTGACTTGCATATTACATTAAGTGTGTAAAATGTGATACTGAAAACAAGATTTATTGGACAGAGATAATCCGACTGCTTTTAATCATTCCAAACAAGCTATTAGGTAAGGAAATTCCAGCCTTTTAAAAAATCCTGGAAATTAAAATCGACCTCGACATGATGGTTATTAATGTTTATTACACCGCCCCTAAACGTTTACGCTACACGGTGAGACAGGCTATAGCTTGTGACGGTTTCACATCTCAAATAACACTTTCCGCAGAAGGCTACGACTGGTAATGTTCTCTGTATGTCGATTTGGAAAATAGGCTATCTTATTCTACATTAAAGTAGCAACTCATTTTGCTTTCTGTCGATCGGTAATGGAGGATTTTCTCGGAGTGGTGGTGGGAGGTTCCACAGAAGGAGGAAGCGAACGTTTAGAGGCAGCTGTGGGCAACCAGCTGACTATGGACGGGAGAATCTGCTTTCGGTCTCCAACGAAGGGGAATGGTGGCCAGGGCGAACATTACTACCAAATGAACCACTCGACAAAACCACACTAGCAACATTGAGCTGAAATTGAAACCTGCCTCTGCCTTGAATCTTATCGGCCGACTCTTGTGAGGCCAAAGGGGATACATATTACGCTTTATAATAAAATTACATTGTTGGGAATAGTCATCAGAGACCCGTTTCTATGCTTTTAATCGTTTTAGTATCGCAGCAGGCAACCAAATCAAAGCCGGAAAAAGACTCGAAAAAAAGCAGGACGCATTCTTGCGCGAGGCGTAACCGATTTGGGATATGTGATGGCGACTCTGCAGTCAGCACCCCGCCTGTTGTTTACCCGTTCTTGGTGATATGGTACGCACGAGCTTGTGTTGGACTGCCAGGGCGTTTTAAGGGGGATACAATTACTCGCTGGTCTATGGATGCGTTTAAAACAGTGGTTGGACATAAGTTGGAGCTAGTGTCCCAATAAATCAATGCAGTTTGGGGGAAATTTAAAAGTAATATCCTGGTATGACAAGATGGTTCGGGGGTAGACAAACCCCAACCGAGCCAACGACCGCGCTAGCTAGCTACAACCGCACTACGCTGGTTCAATGCAATGGTTAGCTAGCTGCTAACTCGCTAGCTATATTATGTTAGCAACCATCAGATTTACATTAATTGCTGCGCAATATGTTAGGCAAACACGTGTTGGCCACCCAAAATTAATTAAACGACAATAATCTAAATATTTTAAGGTTTAAAAGGTATAGTACTAGTTAGCCAGCTACTGTAAATGTAAAATATGAAAACCACCACCAGACCAGTCAACTTTTTATGGTAGCTAGCTAAAGCTTGGCTAACTTCAGGGGATTCACCATGGATAATGATTTACGTTTTTATTTTGTATATACATTTAGGGTGCAATCAATATAGCAGGGAACGTTAACTACGATAAATGCATTTGTAATTGGTCGTTCAAAATATTACCTATTGGCCTAACGTTACTAGTTTTGCATTAACTTCCATAGGAAAAAATCCAGTTCCAAACGACTGCGACCCGAACACTGACCTCGTCTCCATGAAAGAGAATCATGTTTAGAAAATCATTCATCTCAGACAGACAAATTCACTGTTGTGTTTCTTGAAAAACAACGATTTAAATGAACAAACTCACCGTGAAACGGTTCTATCCACCCCGACTTTTCTTTCGCAATGTTGTTGAACACGGGGTAAACCAGGTTTTGTAGCCGTGTGGCGAGGATGGGTCGCGAAGACTGAGGCACACGAATGAAGAAAAAGGGAAATAAATGGTAACAATCTTCGCTAATCTTCAGAATTGAAATGAGGATACGTAATTACAATCTATCATCATTCACAAGGTTTCAATCCGCGGCTTCACATTGTATCAAGTTGACACCACACAGAATGAAATATTTGTACATCCGAGATTGCAAATGGTTCACTGGCGCGAGGATGGTTCCAGAGCCGCCATGCTTACAGGCAAAGCGAGAGTCCGTTGGGATACCGACCGTGACAAGCTCATAGGCAAGCACTAACATGCTTAGCAAGAAATGGGGTTTAAAAAGTAAGCCTGGGTGTGCAACTAACCTGCCCGCACCAGGATCATAGGCAACTATAACAGTACCAAAGACTGGTTTTCTTTGCAGGTTGGCAATGATGGTTTTCAAGCGAGATAGAGGACGAGCCCACACGGTGAGATATTAAACTGAGATCCATGATGGCTGGACCAGAGAGGCGGCTGGTTCTGTCAACAACCGCATGGAGGTACTTCAAAATAATCAATTCTAGCAGAAAATAGCAGATACATTGGTGAATTAAATTCCCAAATAGACGGTGATCCATAATCAATGCAAATGTTCATACATTTATACCATATGTATACCCTATAGTTCGCCATTTCTACCCGTGGTAAAGGAGAGGAAATTCGGGGTATGGCGACCTCGGAATGGTCTACCCTACAGTAGTCAGTGTTTTGCTAACACAACGCATTCAAGATGAGGTGTTCTTTTTAAAATTACTCAAGGGAGAAAATAAACCATATTGAGCGTAAAATTGTTTGTGGAAATAATTTTGATTATATATTTTTGAGCAGTCGAATTGACAGAGGTGGCTGTGAGCCTTACCTGTCTCAGCGTGAGTAGAGCTCGTTGTGGAACAAGGGTTGGGTTGAATGTTAGCCAGCACTGCGCCGCCAGTCCAGGGCACAGGCGCTCCAGTCCCCGCAGAGATGGGAACTTCCCACCCCCCGCCTCCATCTCACTTGCTTTCTCCTTCCACTCAACGCGTAGCTCTCTCGATCCGACCATTTCTCTTAGCAAAGACATCCGCATTTTCGATCTCTCCACCCGCTGCCGAACGCATCACCCACAGCCATACTATTTTTCTACATTTAGCTCTCCGACCCGCCGTTGCCAACCGAGGACAATGAGCTGAGTGCAAATCTTTTAGACGCTACCGATACTTTAGTAAAAGTTATTTGTCCCAGACAGCTGCCTATATCTAAGTGGAACTTTAGTCAGCTGTTGTTACATCAAGCAATTCCACAAATTATAGCATAATAACTATAACATTTAATAACAATCTGCAGTGTTAAAGCCTACTGAACATTTTGAGAGAAAAAAAGTGTCATAAACATATTCATGCCAGCGCTAACTCTGTTGACAGATTGCGAAAACGATACTGGAATTGTATTCCATGCGGATAGGCCCTATACTTTTAGTGGTGCTCCTATTTGCAAAGTCTAGTAGCCTATTTGACGGTTTCATTTTCTCACTCATGTAATTTCTTCCAACTCCACCTTGTCGTTTATGGGCGTAATCCAGCCATCCAATCCAGACAGCCACAGATCCATTGGAAACAAATGACTTTCCAATGAGCGCACAGCGCTCGTTAAACCGTGTTTGAGTTGGCGCCCTTCTCAGTGCTCCTGTGGACCAGCACTGTCAGCCCTCCACCTACCATTGATGAATAAAGTGATGGAATGTCTCAAATAAAAAATGAAAGGGTTTAAAATGTTTTTAATTGGTTGGGTGAAAATCAAAACAGCAGTTGTACAGTGATTCAAACACAATATCCACATACAATAAACCAAATATACAGCTGTCCTTTTACACCTGTCCCTGATCAATGAAAAAATAGAACAATTGGGCCTATAGTCAGATCTTATTGCTGTGATTCATTTGTCATATTTACACATTTCTCTCCCACATAATCATTATATTGTTACAATTCATTCAGTGATTAATCAATCATTTTCCTATATGTATCCCTCTCACCTTAGCCATCCCGAAAGCATTACATCCTGAAGTAAATCATGTATTTAGGTATAAGAACTGAATGAGTGACACCACTGGACACCCAACAATAGAACCAAGATGATTTTTAACTCCGCTACTCACACTTTAGCTTGCAACTAAACAAAACAGCAAGAACAAAAGGTCATCTACAAAATACTTTCATTCAATAAGCACACAATGAATCACAATGAAGCATAAACCAAACTAACAAGGGAGAGTAATGTAACTAGGGTATAAAATAGGCTACAGAACCAAAGGCTAAAATGAACAAATCCCATAGAAAGCATTTTTACGGTGTGACTTATAATATTGCATTTATCTATTTATCTGCCTAATAGTGATGGGATTATATTTTTGGCATTATTGGGTATTTGAGAGATAAATGTTAATACTGTCATATTAATAGTGTAGAATATTAGGCTATCTGTCATTAAAAGTTTGAATGCTTACCCTCGAGACCTTCATTTTAGCTTCACTTTTCACAAACTCCCCATTGCAATGAGGTTTCAGGACAGTTGGCTAAAAATACATTTTCCTAAAGAATATTTTTGATGGCACATACTAATAAATGTTTAGACACCGGTCCCTATTAAAGCATTGTTTTGAGTTCACTGGATCCTGTAGCGAGTTGAGAAGTGAAAGATCGTCGTCCAGGTGTTCATGGCAACGGGGGACTCGTTGCTACATATCCTCTCCTGGCTCCTCTTCGAACTTCACCTTGCCATCAGAGGCATCCAGCTACAACAGATCACACAGTCTCATTAGAGAAACACACAGTTTAGTTGAGTCACACTGATTTATTAGAGGCAGAATTTATTCTAAACATCCTGAAATGATTTGAAATATAGCATTTCCAATACAAATAATACTGAACCCAATATGTAGAAAATGAATAGCTATACTGACATTCTATTGATCAACAGCTGAATAGTATTTTTGAAAATGTTCTCTGCAGATTCCATCAGGTCCATACTGTTCTCATGTGTATGTGATTTAGCTAAATCTTCTGACCACTCCTCGGCATGACAACATAAGGTAGCTAACCTGGGACCAGGCTCCCTACCCAAAACATATGTATGTGTTGTGATTGTAGTTAACCACGTATTAAAAAACATGTGTGTGCCACTTACACATTTGGCACTTTCCTTGTCAGTGAAGAGTGTTCCAGTGATGGCCACGCAGTAGGGGATGGTGGAGGATGAGGACAAAGGGCAGAGCCAGGGAGAAGGCACTACTCTTCACCATCCAGAGAGCTCCCTAAACACACCATCTGGATCAGAGTGAACAAGTCACATCTTCATAGTAGTTACCTGCAGTAAGGGAGATGAGAGAAGTAAGGGTTAAGACAGGGGCAACACATTGGTATATACTATGTTTACCAGGGGCATAACTTTCACTGGGGACTGGCACATTTCCTGGAATAGCATTTTTGTCCCCCAGTTTTATTCTCTTGGAATGTGATACAAAACAAGGCAATGGTGTGCTTTTTAGGACCATGTGGACGCCTCCGAGTGGTCGGGTAGTCTTGTTTGGAGTGTTTATCCGATTGCATTAAAATAAAATGCAAAATGATGTCTCCCCACTTCTAAAACCAAAGTTTATTCTTATTTACTGTGGTGTAAAACTTGTTAGTGCAAAGGAAATGTATGATTTTTCAGATAATTACGTTGTGATTGCCACAGTGTGTTATTGTGTAAGGGTGTCTGGTATGTTTCATATTAAATTGGCCATATAAAATTATGAAACGAAAGAATATGGGCGTGGAACATTATACCTTTGTCGTGGCGTCCAGCAGGATAGTATTTCCTGGGTACAATAAGCCAGAAGCATTCGGTCCTGTTTCTGATCCCACTGAGTGAGGTTATACCCATTAGAGGAAGATTCCCACGTCATAGGAATCATCTTCAGGATAGGCTCCAAAGAATATAACACACTGGGAATGCAGGTTTGAACATTTCTCAGACATTATTAGGAGCTCAACAAAGGACCTTTCTTTGACCTATTCTTTAGACGCAGTGTTCTGTCTGTTCGTCGGGATCACTGCATATGCTAAATCTCAGTAACCTATATGGTAGCATGCAGCCATGGCAGCCACAAGCAGCCGCTGATCCTTTGCTCCAGCACCTTCTCGATCTCAGGCTTGGGTCCCTTACTCATGACAGTGAGGCGTTGGCATGGGTACGCACGGTGGCGGCACTCAGCCAGGGCACCCCAAACGGAGAGCATGCCACCCATGGTGACCAGGATGAGCAGGGTCCAGATGGAAACCAGAGCCCTTCCACCATCACCCTCTCTGGTTTGCTCACAATCAGCCTAGAAAGGTCAGAGGTCAAACAATGAGAGGAGGCTTGGCGGTTGTGGAGGGACTATGGACATGAAGACGATTTTACTAACGTAGTGATCTGGGACTCGAGGAGGATGAGGATGAAGACCAGCGGGGCTGGCACGCAACCCGCCCCCATCATCCAGGCGGGGAAAGGCTTCTTCTCTCCCAGGGGTTGATAACCAGCCTCTGGCATCGGGTTGGACACCCATAAACCCTTGGAGGCACCACAAGTTTCTGCCAGGGACAGCACACAATGACATTTACAGTGAGGGAAAAAGTATTTGATCCCCTGCTGATTTTGTGTTTCGTTTGCTTACCGACAAAGAAATTATCGCTCTATAATTTGAATGGTAGTTTATTTGAACAGTGAGAGACAGAATAACAACATAAAAATCCAGAAAAACGCATGTCAAAAATGTTAGCAACTTGATTTGCATTTTAATGAGGGAAATAAGTATTTCACCCCCTCTACTCAATTCAGAAAAGATTTCTTGCTCGGGAGCCTAGGTCTTTTATACAGGTAACAAGCTGAGATTGAGCACACTCTTAAAGGGAGTGCTCCTAATCTCAGTTTGTTACCTGTATAAAAGATACCTGTCCAGAAGCAATCAATCAATCAGATTCCAAACTCTCCACCATGGCCAAGACCAAAGAGCTCTCCAAGGATGTCAGGGACAAGATTGTAGACAGAGCTTGTAGAAAGGCATATACACAAGGCTGGGAATGGGCTACAAGACCATCCGCCAAGCAGCTTGGTGAGAAGGTGACAACAGATTGGGTGCGATTATTCGCAAATGGAAGAAACACAAAATAACTGTCAATCTCCCTCGGGGCTCCATGCAAGATCTTACCTCGTGGAGTTACCCAATGATCATGAGAACGGTGAGGAATCAATCCAGAACTACAGGAGGATCTTGTCAATGATCTCAAGCAAGCAGCTGGGATCATAGTCACCAAGAAAACAATTGCTAACACACTACTACCGCGGAAGGACTGGAAATCCTGCAGTGCCTGCAAGGTCCCCTTGCTCAAGAAAGCACATATATATGCCTGTCTGAAGTTTGTCATCGAACATCTGAATGATTCAGAGGACAACTGGGTGAAAGTGTTGGTCAGATGAGACCAAAATGGAGCTCTTTGGTATCAATTAACTCACAAGAGTTTGGAGGAGGAGAATGCTGCCTATGACCCTAAGAGAACACCATCCCCACCGTCAAAACATGGAGGTGGAAACATTATGCTTTGGTGTTTTACTGCTATGGAAAGGACAACTTCACCGCATCAAAGGGACGGTGACGGGGCCATGTTCCATCAAATCTTGGGTGAGAACCTCCTTCCTCAGCCAGGGCATTGAAAATGGGTCAGGATGGGTATTCCAGCATGACAATGACCTAAAACACACGGCAAAGGCAACAAAGGAGTGGTTTCAAGAAGAAGCATATTAAAGTCCTGGAGTGGCCTAGCCAGCCTTCCCAGACCTTAATCCCATAGAAAATCTGTGGAGGGGAGCTGAAGGTCTCGAAATGCTGCCAAATGTCAGCCTCGAAACCTTAATGACTTGAGAAGATCTGCAAAGAGAAGTGGGACAAAATTCTCCTGCAAACTTGGTGGGCCAGCTAGAAGAAACGTCTGACTTTTGTGATTGCCAACAATAATTTAAGTCATGTTTTGAGGGGTCAAACATTTATTTCCCCATTACTAATGCAAATCATTTTATAACATTTTAGACATGCTGCTTGGATTGTTTTGTTGTTATTCTGTCTCTCACTGTTCAAACAAACCTACCATTAAAATTATAGACTGACTACTCTCTTTGTCAGTGGGCAAACGTGACAAAATCAGCAGGGGATCAAACATTTTTTTCCCTCATTGTA
>NW_025549801.1:0-30420 GCF_905237065.1 Salmo salar | reverse complement strand
TACTACCTGCTGACTACTACCTGTTGACCGCCACCCGCTGACCGTTGAGTGCTGACTGCTACCCGTTGATTATACCTGCTGACTGCTACCCGCAGACTTTGACTCTGACTCCTACCTGCTGACTACTATCTGCTGACCTGACTACTACCCGCTGACCACTACCTGCTGACTGTTGAATGCTGACTGCTTCCTGCTGAATACTACCTGCTGACTACTACCTGCTGACTGTTGACTGCTGACTGCAACCCGCTGAGTGTTGACTGCTATCTGCTGACTACTACCTGCTGATTACAACCCACTACCCGCTGACTACTACCTGCTGAATACTACCTGTTGACTGCTACCTGTTGACTGTTGACTACTACCTGTTGACTACTACCTGCTGACCACCACTCTGCTACCTCTGACTACTACATTCTGACCACCACCTGTTGACTTCTACCCGTTGACTGTCGACCACCACCGGCTGACCACTTCTGCTGACTACTACCCGCCACCTGCTGACTGCTACCTGCTGGACGGCTGAATACTACCAGCTGACTACTACCTGTTGATTGTTGACCGCCACCTGCTGACTGCTGACTACTCCTGCTGACCACTACCCGAAATCGACATGCTGACTGTTGATGTGACTTCACCTGCTGACCACCACCGCCTGATTTCACCTGCTGACAACCACCTGCTGACTACTACCTGCTGACTGCTACCTGCTGACTGCTGACTACTACCTGCTGACTTCTACCTGCTGACTGCTACCTGCTGACCGTGACCACCACCACTGACTACCACCTGCTGACTGTTACCGCGGACCACGACTTGCTGACTACTACCTGCGACTTCACCTGCTGGAATGTTGAATGCTGACCACTACCTGTTGACTACTACCCGCTGACTCGCTGCTTGCCGACTACTACCCGCTGACCGTTGAGCACGACTGTTGACCACTACTCTCGGCTGACTACTACCTGCATGACCGCTACCTGCTGACTGTTGACTGCTGACTACTACCTGCTGACTACTACCTGTTGACTGCTACCTGCTGACCGTTGAGTGCTGACTGCTACTGTTGATCACTACCCGCTGACTGCCACCCGCTGACCGTTGACTGCTGACTACTACCCCTGACCACTATCTGCTGACCGCTGACTACCACCTGCTGACTACTACCTGCTGACTGTTGAATGCTGACTGCTTCCTGCTGAATACTACCTGCTGACTACTACCTGCTGACTGTTGACTGCTGACTGCTACCTGCTGAGTGTTGACTGCTATCTGCTGACTACTACCTGCCGATTACAACACTACCTGCTGACTACACGGCTGAATACTACCTGTTGACTGCTACCTGTTGACTGTTGACTACTACCTGTTGACTACTACCTGCTGACCACTACCTGCTACCTTCTGACTACTACATTCTGACTACTACCTGTTGACTTCTACCTGTTGGACTGTTGACTCACTACCTGCTGACCACTTCCTGCTGACTACCACCTGCTACCCGCTGACCACCACCTTCGACGCTGACTACCACCCGCTGACTACTACCTGCTGACTTCACCGGCTGACAACCACCTGCTGACTACTACCTGTTGACTGCTATCTGTTGACTGCTGACTACTACCTGCTGACTCTACCTGCTGACGCTACCTGCTGACCGCTGACTGTTACCTACTGACTACTACCTGCTGACTGTTACTCTGCTGACTGTTGACTGCTGACTACTACCTGCTGACTACTATCTGCTGACTGCTGACTACTACCTGCTGACTACTACCTGCTGACTGTTGGCACTGCGTACCTGCTGATTACTACCTGCTGACTGCTACCTGCTGACTGTTGACTGCTGACTACTACCTGCTGACTACTACTGCGACGCTACTACTCCTGCTGACTACTACCTGCTGACTGTTGAAGCCGACTGCTTTCTGCTGAATACTACCTGCTGACTACTACCTGCTGACCGTTGACTGCTGACTGCTACCGCTGAGTGTTGACTGCCTGCTGACTACTACCTGCTGATTACAACTACTGTACCTGCTGACTGCTACCTGTTGAATGTTGAATGCTGACTACTACCTGTTGATTACTACCTGCTGACTACTACCCGTGACTGCTACCTGCTGACTGTTGACTGCTGACTACTACCCTGACTACTACCTGTTGATTGCTACCTGCTGACTGTTGAGTGCTGACTGCTACCTGTTGACTACTACCTGCTGACTGCTACCTGCTGACTGTTGACTGCTGACTACTACCTGCTGACTACTATCTGCTGACTGCTGACTACTACCTGCTGACTACTACCTGTTGACTGTTGAATGCTGACTGCTTCCTGCTGAATACTACCTGCTGACTACTACCTGCTGACTGTTGACTGCTGACTGCTACCTGCTGAGTGTTGACTGCTATCTGCTGACTACTACCTGCTGATTACAACCTACTACCTGCTGACTACTACCTGCTGAATACTACCTTGTGACTACTACCTTTGATTACTACCTGCTGACTGTTGACTTCGACTGCTACCTGCTGAACTGTTGACTGCTGACTCACTACCTGCCGGCTGTTGACTACTACCTGCTGACTACTACTCTACCCGCTGAAATCGACCTGCTGACTGTTGACTGCTGACTGCTGACCTGCTGACTACTACCTGCTGACTTCTACCTGCTGACAACTACCTGCTGACTACTACCTGCTGACTTCTACCTGCTGACTGCTGACTACTACGCTGACTTCTACCCTGACTGCTGCTGACCGCTGACTACTACCTCACTGACTACTACCTGCTGACTGTTACCTGCTGACTACTACTTGCTGACTACTACCTGCTGACTGCTACCTGCTGAATGTTGACTGCTGACTACTACCTGTTGACTTTCTGACTGTTGCTGCTGACTACACCCGCGACCGTTGAGCGCGACTGTTGACTACTACCTGCTGACCAATACCTGCTGACTGCTACCTGCTGACTGCTGACTGCTGACATCTACCTGCTGACTACTCCCTGCTGACTGCTACCTGCTGACTGCTGACTACTGCCTGCTGACTTCTACCTGCTAATGCTACCTGCTGACCGCTGACTACTACCTACTGCTACTACCTGCTGACTCCTACCTGCTGACTACTACTTGTTGACTACTACCGCTGACCGCTACCTGCTGAATTTGAATGCTGACTACTACCTGTTGACTAACTACCTGCTGACTGTTGCTTGCTGACTACTACCTGCTGACTGTTGAGCGCTGACTGTTGACTCACACCTGCTGACTACTACTGCTGACCGCCACCTGCTGACGGACTGCTGACTACTACCTGCTGACTACTACCTGTTGACTGCTACCTGCTGACTGTTGACTGTTGACTGCTACCTGTTGATTACTACCTGCTGACTGCTACCTGCTGACTGTTGACTGCTGACTACTACCTGCTGACTACTATCTGCTGACTGCTGACTACCACCTGCTGACTACTACCTGCTGAGGTTGAATGCTGACTGCTTCCCGCTGAACACTACCTGCTGACTACTACCCGCTGACCGTTGACTGCTGACTGCTACCCGCTGAGTGTTGACTGCTATCTGCTGACTACTACCTGCTGACTACTACCTGCTGAATACTACCTTGTGACTACTACCTTTGATTACTACCTGCTGACTGTTGACTTCTGACTGCTACCTGCTGACTGTTGACTGTTGACTACTACCCGCTGGCTGTTGATTACTACCTGCTGACTACTACTTCTACCCGCTGAAATCGACCTGCTGACTGTTGACTGCTGACTGCTACCTGCTGACTACTACCTGCTGACTCTACCTGCTGACAATACCTGCTGACTACTACCTGCTGGCTGCCACCCGCTGACCGCTGACCACCACCTGCTGACTACCACCCGCTGACCACTACCTGCTGACCGTTGAACGGACTGCTTCCGCTGAATACTACCCGCTGACTACTACCTGCTGACTGTTGACTGCTGACCGCCACCGCTGAGTGTTGACTGCTATCTGCTGACCACGGCCTTCTGATTACAACCCACTACCCGCTGACCACTACCTGCTGAATACCACCTGTTGACTGCTACCTGTTGACCGTTGACCACTACCCGCTGACTACCGCTGATCTACCCGCCACCCGCTGACTACTACCTTCTGACTGCTGACTACTACCTGCTGACTACTACCTGCTGATTGCTGACCGCCACCTGCCGACTGCTGACTACCACCTGCTGACTACCACCTGCTGAAATCGACCTGCTGACTGTTGACTGCTGACTTCACCTGCTGACCACTACCTGCTGACTTCACCTGCTGACAACCACCTGCTGACCACTACCTGCTGACTGCCACTGCTGACCGCTGACTACTACCTGCTGACCACCACCTGCTGACTGCTACCCGCTGACCCTGACTACTACCTACTGACTACTACCTGCTGACTGTTACCCGCTGACTACTACTTGTTGACCACTACCTGCTGACTGCTACCTGCTGAATGTTGAATGCTGACTACTACCTGTTGACTACTACCTGCTGACTACTACCTGCTGACTGCTACCTGCTGACTGTTGACTGCTGAATACTACCTGCTGACTACTACCTGTTGACTGCTACCTGCAGACTGTTGAGTGCTGACTGCTACCTGTTGATTACTACCTGCTGACTGCTACCTGCTGACTGTTGACTGCTGACTCACTACCTGCTGACTACTATCTGCTGACCGCTGACTACTACCTACTGACTACTACCTGCTGACTGTTGAATGCTGACTGCTTCCTGCTGAATACTACCTGCTGACTACTACCTACTGACTGTTGACTGCTGACTGCTACCTGCTGAATGTTGACTGCTATCTGCTGACTACACCTGCTGATTACAACCTACTACCTGCTGACTACTACCTGCTGAATACTACCTTTGTGACTACTACCTTTGATTACTACCTGCTGACTGTTGACTTCTGACTGCTACCTGCTGACTGTTGACTGCTGACTACTACCTGCTGGCTGCTGACTACTACCTGCTGACTACTACTTCTACCTGCTGAAATCGACCTGCTGACTGTTGACTGCTGACTGCTACCTGCTGACTACTACCTGTGACTTCACCTGCTGACAACTACCTGCTGACTACTACCTGCTGACTGCTACCTGCTGACTGCTGACTACTACATGCTGACTTCTACCTGCTGACTGCTACCTGCAGACCGCTGACCACTACCTATTGACTACTACCCGCTGACTGTTACCTGCTGACTACTACTTGCTGACTACTACCTGTGACTGCTACCTGCTGAATGTTGAATGCTGACTACTACTTGTTGACTACTACCTGCTGACTGCTGCTTGCTGACTACTACCTGCTGACTGTTGAGTGCTGACTGTTGACTACTACCTGCTGACTACTACCTGCTGACTGCTACCTGCTGACTATTGACTGCTGACAACTACCTGCTGACTACTACCTGCTGACTGCTACCTGATGACTGCTGACTACTACCTGCTGACTTCTACCTGCTGACTGCTACCTGCTGACCGCTGACTACTACCTACTGACTACTACCTGCTGACTGTTACCTGCTGACTACTACTTGCTGACTACTACCTGCTGACTTCTACTTGCTGAATGTTGAATGCTTTGACTACTACCTGTTGACTACTACCTGCTGACTGCTGCTTGCTGACTACTACCTGCTGACTGTTGAGCGCTGACTGCTGACTACTACCTGCTGACTACTACCCGCTACTGCTACCTGCTGACTGTTGACCGCTGACTACTACCTGCTGACTACTACCTGTTGACTGCTACCTGCTGACTGTTGAGTGCTGACTGCTACCTGTTGATTACTACCTGCTGACTGCTACCTGCAGACTGTTGACTGCTGACTACTACCTGCTGACTACTATCTGCTGACTGCTGACTACTACCTGCTGACTACTACCTGCGAAATCGACATGCTGACTGTTGACTGTTGACTTCTACCTGCTGACTACTACCTGCTGACTTCTACCTGCTGACAACTACCTGCTGACTACTACCTGCTGACTGCTACCTGCTGACTGCTGACTACTACCTGCTGACTTCTACCTGCTGATCTGCTACCTGCTGACCGCTGACTACTACCTCACTGACTACTACCCGCTGACTGTTACCTGCTGACTACTACTTGCTGACCACTACCTGCTGACTTCTACCTGCTGAATGCTGAATGCTGACTACTACCTGTTGACTACTACCTGCTGACTGTTGACTTGCTGACTACTACCTGCTGACTGTTGAGCGCTGACTGTTGACTACTACCTGCTGACTACTACCTCGCGCTGACTACTACCTGTTGACTGCTACCTGCTGACTGTTGAGTGCTGAGAGCTACCTGTTGATCACTACCTGCTGACTGCTACCTGCTGACTGTTGACTGCTGACTACTACCTGCTGACTACTATCTGCTGACTGCTGACTACTACCTGCTGACTACTACCTGCTGACTGTTGAATGCTGACTGCTTCCTGCTGAATACTACCTGCTGACTACTACCTGCTGACTGTTGACTGCTGACTGCTACCTGCTGAGTGTTGACTGCTATCTGCTGACTACTACCTGCTGATTACAACCTACTACCTGCTGACTACTACCGGCTGAATACTACCTGTTGACTGCTACCTGTTGACTGTTGACTACTACCTGTTGACTACTACCTGCTGACTACTACCTGCTACCTTCTGACTACTACATTCTGACTACTACCTGTTGACTTCTACCTGTTGACTGTTGACTACTACCTGCTGACTACTTCCTGCTGACTACTACCTGCTACCTGCTGACTACTACCTTCTGACTGCTGACTACTACCTGCTGACTACTACCTGCTGACTTCTACCTGCTGACAACTACCTGCTGACTACTACCTGTTGACTGCTACCTGTTGACTGCTGACTACTACCTGCTGACTTCTACCTGCTGACTGCTACCTGCTGACCGCTGACTGCTACCTACTGACTACTACCTGCTGACTACTACCTGCTGACTGCTACCTGCTGACTGCTGACTACTACCTGCTGACTTCTACCTGCTGACTGCTACCTGCTGACCGCTGACTACTACCTACTGACTACTACCTGCTGACTGTTACCTGCTGACTACTACTTGCTGACTACTACCTGCTGACTTCTACCTGCTGAATGTTGAATGCTGACTACTACCTGTTGACTACTACCTGCTGACTGCTGCTTGCTGACTACTACCTGCTGACTGTTGAGCGCTGACTGTTGACTACTACCTGCTGACTACTACCTGCTGACTACTACCTGTTGACTGCTACCTGCTGACTGTTGAGTGCTGAGAGCTACCTGTTGATCACTACCTGCTGACTGCTACCTGCTGACTGTTGACTGCTGACTACTACCTGCTGACTACTATCTGCTGACTGCTGACTACTACCTGCTGACTACTACCTGCTGACTGTTGAATGCTGACTGCTTCCTGCTGAATACTACCTGCTGACTACTACCTGCTGACTGTTGACTGCTGACTGCTACCTGCTGAGTGTTGACTGCTATCTGCTGACTACTACCTGCTGATTACAACCTACTACCTGCTGACTACTACCTGCTGACTGTTGACTGCTGACTGCTACCTGCTGAGTGTTGACTGCTATCTGCTGACTACTACCTGCTGATTACAACCTACTACCTGCTGACTACTACCGCTGAATACTACCTGTTGACTGCTACCTGTTGACTGTTGACTACTACCTGTTGACTACTACCTGCTGACTACTACCTGCTACCTTCTGACTACTACATTCTGACTACTACCTTGTTGACTTCTCACCTGTTGACTGTTGACCACTACCTGCTGACTACTTCCTGCTGACTACTACCTGCTACCTGCTGACTACTACCTTCTGACTGCTGACTACTACGTGCTGACTACTACCTGCTGACTTCTACCTGCTGACAACTACCTGCTGACTACTACCTGTTGACTGCTACCTGTTGACTGCTGACTACTACCTGCTGACTTCTACCTGCTGACTGCTACCTGCTGACCGCTGACTGCTACCTACTGACTACTACCTGCTGATTGTTACCTGCTGACTACTACTTGCTGACTACTACCTGCTGACTGTTACCTGCTGAATGTTGAATGCTGACTACTACCTGTTGACTACTACCTGCTGACTACTACCTGCTGACTGCTACCTGCTGACTGTTGACTGCTGACTACTACCTGCTGACTACTACCTGTTGACTGCTACCTGCTGACTGTTGAGTGCTGACTGCTACCTGTTGATTACTACCTGCTGACTGCTACCTGCTGACTGTTGACTGCTGACTACTACCTGCTGACTACTATCTGCTGACTGCTGACTACTACCTGCTGACTACTACCTGCTGACTGTTGAATGCTGACTGCTTCCTGCTGAATACTACCTGCTGACTACTACCTGCTGACTGTTGACTGCTGACTGCTACCTGCTGAGTGTTGACTGCTATCTGCTGACTACTACCTGCTGATTACAACCTACTACCTGCTGACTACTACCTGCTGAATACTACCTTGTGACTACTACCTTTTGATTACTACCTGCTGACTGTTGACTTCCGACTGCTACATGCTGACTGTTGACTGCTGACTACTACCTGCTGGCTGTTGACTACTACCTGCTGACTACTACTTCTACCTGCTGAAATCGACCTTCTGACTGTTGACTGCTGACTGCTACCTGCTGACTACTACCTGCTGACTTCTACCTGCTGACAACTACCTGCTGACTACTACCTGCTGACTTCTCACCTGCTGACTGCTGACTACTACCTGCTGACTTCTACCTGCTGACTGCTACCTGCTGACCGCTGACCTACTACCCACTGACTACTACCTGCTGACTGTTACCTGCTGACTACTACTTGCTGACTACTACCTGCTGACTGCTACCTGCTGAATGTTGAATGCTGACTACTACCTGTTGACTACTACCTGCTGACTGCTGCTTGCTGACTACTACCTGCTGACTGTTGAGCGCTGACTGTTGACTACTACCTGCTGACTAATACCTGCTGACTGCTACCTGCTGACTGTTGACTGCTGACAACTACCTGCTGACTACATCCCGCTGACTGCTACCTGCTGACTGCTGACTACTGCCTGCTGACTTCTACCTGCTGAATGCTACCTGCTGACCGCTGACTACTACCTACTGTCTACTACCTGCTGACTGTTACCTGCTGACTACTACTTGCTGACTACTACCTGCTGACTGCTACCTGCTGAATGTTGAATGCTGACTACTACCTGTTGACTACTACCTGCTGACTGCTGCTTGCTGACTACTACCTGCTGACTGTTGAGCGCTGACTGTTGACTACTACCTGCTGACTACTACCTGCTGACTGCTACCTGCTGACTGTTGACTGCTGACTACTACCTGCTGACTACTACCTGTTGACTGCTACCTGCTGACTGTTGAGTGCTGACTGCTACCTGTTGATTACTACCCGCTGACTGCTACCTGCTGACTGTTGACTGCTGACTACTACCTGCTGACTACTATCTGCTGACTGCTGACTACTACCTGCTGACTACTACCTGCTGAATGTTGAATGCTGACTGCTTCCTGCTGAATACTACCTGCTGACTACTACCTGCTGACTGTTGACTGCTGACTGCTACCTGCTGAGTGTTGACTGCTATCTGCTGACTACTACCTGCTGATTACAACCTACTACCTGCTGTCTACTACCTGCTGAATACTACCTTGTGACTACTACCTTTTGATTACTACCTGCTGACTGTTGACTTCTGACTGCTACCTGCTGACTGTTGACTGTTGACTACTACCCGCTGGCTGTTGACTACTACCTGCTGACTACTACTTCACCCGCTGAAATCGACCTGCTGACTGTTGACTGCTGACTGCTACCTGCTGACTACTACTTGCTGACTTCTACCTGCTGACAACTACCTGCTGACTACTACCTGCTGACTGCTACCTGCTGACCGCTGACTACTACCTACTGACTACTACCTGCTGATTGTTACCTGCTGACTACTACTTGCTGACTACTACCTGCTGACTGCTACCTGCTGAATGTTGAATGCTGACAACTACCTGTTGACTACTACCTGCTGACTGCTGCTTGCTGACTACTACCTGCTGACCGTTGAGCGCTGACTGTTGACTACTACCTGCTGACTACTACCTGCTGACTGCTACCTGCTGACTGTTGACTGCTGACTACTACCTGCTGACTACTACCTGTTGACTGCTACCCGCTGACTGTTGAGTGCTGACTGCGACCTGTTGATTACTACCTGCTGACTGCTACCTGCTGACCGTTGACTGCTGACTACTACCTGCTGACTACTATCTGCTGACTGCTGACTACTACCTGCTGACTACTACCTGCTGACTGTTGAATGCTGACTGCTTCCTGCTGAATACTACCTGCTGACTACTACCTGCTGACTGTTGACTGCTGACTGCTACCTGCTGAGTGTTGACTGCTATCTGCTGACTACTACCTGCTGATTACAACCTACTACCTGCTGACTACTACCTGCTGAATACTACCTTGTGACTACTACCTTTTGATTACTACCTGCTGACTGTTGACTTCTGACTGCTACCTGCTGACTGTTGACTGCTGACTACTACCTGCTGGCTGTTGACTACTACCTGCTGACTACTACTTCTACCTGCTGAAATCGACCTGCTGACGGTTGACTGCCGACTGCTACCGGCTGACTACTACCTGCTGACTTCTACCTGCTGACAACTACCTGCTGACTACTACCTGCTGACTGCTACCTGCTGACTGCTGACTACTACCTGCAGACTTCTACCTGCTGACTGCTACCTGCAGACCGCTGACTACTACCTACTGACTACTACCTGCTGACTGTTACCTGCTGACTACTACTTGCTGACTACTACCTGCTGACTGCTACCTGCTGAATGTTGAATGCTGACTACTACTTGTTGACTACTACCTGCTGACTGCTGCTTGTTGACTACTACCTGCTGACTGTTGAGCGCTGACTGTTGACTACTACCTGCTGACTACTACCTGCTGACTGCTACCTGCTGACTGTTGACTGCTGACTACCACCTGCTGACTACTACCTGCTGACTGCTACCTGCTGACTGCTGACTACTACCTGCTGACTTCTACCTGCTGACTGCTACCTGCTGACCGCTGACCTACCACCTACTGACTACTACCTGCTGACTGTTACCTGCTGACTACTACTTGCTGACTACTACCTGCTGACTTCTACCCGCTGAATGTTGAATGCTGATTACTACCTGTTGACTACTACCTGCTGACTGCTGCTTGCTGACTACTACCTGCTGACCGTTGAGCCTGACTGTTGACTACTACCTGCTGACTACTACCTGTTGACTGCTACCTGCTGACTGTTGACTGCTGACTACTACCTGCTGACTACTACCTGTTGACTGCTACCTGCTGACTGTTGAGTGCTGACTGCTACCTGTTGATTACTACCTGCTGACTGCTACCTGCAGACTGTTGACTGCTGACTACTACCTGCTGACTACTATCTGCTGACTGCTGACTACTACCTGCTGACTACTACCTGCTGACTGTTGAATGCTGACTGCTTCCTGCTGAATACTACCTGCTGACTACTACCTGCTGACTGTTGACTGCTGACTGCTACCTGCTGAGTGTTGACTGCTATCTGCTGACTACTACCTGCTGATTACAACCTACTACCTGCTGACTACTACCTGCTGAATACTACCTGTTGACTGCTACCTGTTGACTGCTTGACTACTACCTGTTGACTACTACCTGCTGACTACTACCTGCTACCTTCTGACTACTACATTCTGACTACTACCTGTTGACTTCTACATGTTGACTGTTGACTACTACCTGCTGACTACTTCCTGCTGACTACTACCTGCTACCTGCTGACTGCTACCTGCTGACTGCTGACTACTACCAGCTGACTACTACCTGCTGATTGCTGACCGCTACCTGCTGACTGCTGACTACTCCCTGCTGACTACTACCTGCTGAAATCGACATGCTGACTGTTGACTGCTGACTTCTACCTGCTGACTACTACCTGCTGACTTCTACCTGCTGACAACTACCTGCTGACTACTACCTGCTGACTGCTACCTGCTGACTGCTGACTACTACCTGCTGACTTCTACCTGCTGACTGCTACCTGCTGACCGCTGACTACTACCTACTGACTACTACCTGCTGACTGTTGAGTGCTGACTGCTACCTGTTGATCACTACCTGCTGACTGCTACCTGCTGACTGTTGACTGCTGACTACTACCTGTTGACTACTACCTGCTGACTGCTGCTTGCTGACTACTACCTGCTGACTGTTGAGCGCTGACTGTTGACTACTACCTGCTGACTTCTACCTGCTGACTGCTACCTGCTGACCGCTGACTATTACCTAATGACTACTACCTGCTGACTGTTACCTGCTGACTACTACTTGCTGACTACTACCTGCTGACTGCTACCTGCTGAATGTTGAATGCTGACTACTACCTGTTGACTACTACCTGCTGACTACTACCTGCTGACTGCTACCTGCTGACTGTTGACTGCTGACTACTACCTGCTGACTACTACCTGTTGACTGCTACCTGCTGACTGTTGAGTGCTGACTGCTACCTGTTGATTACTACCTGCTGACTGCTACCTGCTGACTGTTGACTGCTGACCACTACCTACTGACTACTATCTGCTGACTGCTGACTACTACCTGCTGACTACTACCTGCTGACTGTTGAATGCTGACTGCTTCCTGCTGAATACTACCTGCTGACTACTACCTGCTGACTGTTGACTGCTGACTGCTACCTGCTGAGTGTTGACTGCTATCTGCTGACTACTACCTGCTGATTACAACCTACTACCTGCTGACTACTACCTGCTGAATACTACCTTGTGACTACTACCTTTGATTACTACCTGCTGACTGTTGACTTCTGACTGCTACCTGCTGACTGTTGACTGCTGACTACTACCTGCTGGCTGTTGACTACTACCTGCTGACTACTACTTCTACCTGCTGAAATCGACCTGCTTGACTGTTGACTGCTGACTGCTACCTGCTGACTACTACCTGCTGACTTCTACCTGCTGACAACTACCTGCTGACTACTACCTGCTGACTGCTACCTGCTGACTGCTGACTACTACCTGCTGACTTCTACCTGCTGACTGCTACCTGCTGACCGCTGACTACTACCTCACTGACTACTACCTGCTGACTGTTACCTGCTGACTACTACTTGCTGACTACTACCTGCTGACTGCTACCTGCTGAATGTTGAATGCTGACTACTACTTGTTGACTACTACCTGCTGACTGCTGCTTGCTGACTACTACCTGCTGACTGTTGAGCCTGACTGTTGACTACTACCTGCTGACTACTACCTGCTGACTGCTACCTGCTGACTGTTGACTGCTGACAACTACCTGCTGACTACTACCTGCTGACTGCTACCTGCTGACTGCTGACTACTACCTGCTGACTTCTACCTGCTGACTGCTACCTGCTGACCGCTGACTACTACCTACTGACTACTACCTGCTGACTGTTACCTGCTGACTACTACTTGCTGACTACTACCTGCTGACTTCTACCTGCTGAATGTTGAATGCTGACTACTACCTGTTGACTACTACCTGCTGACTGCTTTGCTGACTACTACCTGCTGACTGTTGAGCCGCTGACTGTTGACTACTACCTGCTGACTACTACCTGCTGACTGCTACCTGCTGACTGTTGACTGCTGACTACTACCTGCTGACTACTACCTGTTGACTGCTACCTGCTGACTGTTGAGTGCTGACTGCTACCTGTTGATTACTACCTGCTGACTGCTACCTGCAGACTGTTGACTGCTGACTACTACCTGCTGACTACTATCTGCTGACTGCTGACTACTACCTGCTGACTACTACCTGCTGACTGTTGAATGCTGACTGCTTCCTGCTGAATACTACCTGCTGACTACTACCTGCTGACTGTTGACTGCTGACTGCTACCTGCTGAGTGTTGACTGCTATCTGCTGACTACTACCTGCTGATTACAACCTACTACCTGCTGACTACTACCTGCTGAATACTACCTGTTGACTGCTACCTGTTGACTGCTGACTACTACCTGTTGACTACTACCTGCTGACTACTACCTGCTACCTTCTGACTACTACATTCTGACTACTACCTGTTGACTTCTACATGTTGACTGTTGACTACTACCTGCTGACTACTTCCTGCTGACTACTACCTGCTACCTGCTGACTGCTACCTGCTGACTGCTGACTACTACCAGCTGACTACTACCTGCTGATTGCTGACCGCTACCTGCTGACTGCTGACTACTCCCTGCTGACTACTACCTGCTGAAATCGACATGCTGACTGTTGACTGCTGACTTCTACCTGCTGACTACTACCTGCTGACTTCTACCTGCTGACAACTACCTGCTGACTACTACCTGCTGACTGCTACCTGCTGACTGCTGACTACTACCTGCTGACTTCTACCTGCTGACTGCTACCTGCTGACCGCTGACTACTACCTACTGACTACTACCTGCTGACTGTTGACTGCTGACTACTACCTGTTGACTACTACCTGCTGACTGCTGCTTGCTGACTACTACCTGCTGACTGTTGAGCGCTGACTGTTGACTACTACCTGCTGACTTCTACCTGCTGACTGCTACCTGCTGACCGCTGACTATTACCTACTGACTACTACCTGCTGACTGTTACCTGCTGACTACTACTTGCTGACTACTACCTGCTGACTGCTACCTGCTGAATGTTGAATGCTGACTACTACCTGTTGACTACTACCTGCTGACTACTACCTGCTGACTGCTACCTGCTGACTGTTGACTGCTGACTACTACCTGCTGACTACTACCTGTTGACTGCTACCTGCTGACTGTTGAGTGCTGACTGCTACCTGTTGATTACTACCTGCTGACTGCTACCTGCTGACTGTTGACTGCTGACCACTACCTGCTGACTACTATCTGCTGACTGCTGACTACTACCTGCTGACTACTACCTGCTGACTGTTGAATGCTGACTGCTTCCTGCTGAATACTACCTGCTGACTACTACCTGCTGACTGTTGACTGCTGACTGCTACCTGCTGAGTGTTGACTGCTATCTGCTGACTACTACCTGCTGATTACAACCTACTACCTGCTGACTACTACCTGCTGAATACTACCTTGTGACTACTACCTTTTGATTACTACCTGCTGACTGTTGACTTCGACTGCTACCTGCTGACTGTTGACTGCTGACTACTACCTGCTGGCTGTTGACTACTACCTGCTGACTACTACTTCTACCTGCTGAAATCGACCTGCTGACTGTTGACTGCTGACTGCTACCTGTTGACTACTACCTGCTGACTTCTACCTGCTGACAACTACCTGCTGACTACTACCTGCTGACTGCTACCTGCTGACTGCTGACTACTACCTGCTGACTTCTACCTGCTGACTGCTACCTGCTGACCGCTGACTACTACCTACTGACTACTACCTGCTGACTGTTACCTGCTGACTACTACTTGCTGACTACTACTTGCTGACTGCTACCTGCTGAATGTTGAATGCTGACTACTACCTGTTGACTACTACCTGCTGACTGCTGCTTGCTGACTACTACCTGCTGACTGTTGAGCGCTGACTGTTGACTACTACCTGATGACTACTACCTGCTGACTGCTACCTGCTGACTGTTGACTGCTGACTACTACCTGCTGACTGTTGAGTGCTGACTGCTACCTGTTGATTACTACCTGCTGACTGCTACCTGCTGACTGTTGACTGCTGACTACTACCTGCTGACTACTATCTGCTGACTGCTGACTACTACCTGCTGACTACTACCTGCTGACTGTTGAATGCTGACTGCTTCCTGCTGAATACTACCTGCTGACTACTACCTGCTGACTGTTGACTGCTGACTGCTACCTGCTGAGTGTTGACTGCTATCTGCTGACTACTACCTGCTGATTACAACCTACTGACTGTTGACTACTACCTGCTGACTGCTACCTGATGACTACTACCTGCTGACTACTACCTTCTGACAGCTGACTGCTACTTGCTGACTACTACCTGCTGACTACTACCTGCTGACTGCTACCTGCTGACTTCTATCTGCTGACTACTACCTGCTGACTACTACCTGCTGACTGCTACCTGCTGACTGCTACCTGATGACTCTTGACTACTACCTGCTGACTACTACCTGCTGACTGTTGACTGTTGACTACTACCTGCTGACTGTTGAGCGCTGACTGTTGATTACTACCTGCTGACTGTTGACTGCTGACTACTACCTGCTGACTACTACCTGTTGACTTCTGCCTGCTGACTGTTGACTGCTGACTACTACCTGCTGACTGTTGAGTGCTGACTGCTACCTGCTGTCTGTTGACTACTACCTGCTGACTGCTACCTGCTGAATGTTGACTGCTGACTACTACCTGTTGACTACTACCTGCTGACTACTCCCTGCTGACTGCTACCTGATGACTTTTGACTACTACCTGCTGACTACTACCTGCTGACTAGCTACCTGTTGACTACTACCTGCTGACTACTCCCTGCTGACTGCTACCTGATGACTCTTGACTACTACCTGCTGACTACTACCTGCTGACTGCTACCTGCTTACTGTTGACTGCTGACTGCTACCTGCTGACTACTACCTGCTGACTACTACATTCTGACTGCTGACTTCTACCTGCTGATTGCTACCTGCTGACTACTACCTGCTGACTGCTACCTGCTGACTTCTACCTGCTGACTACTACCTGCTGACTGCTACCTTCTGACTGCTTCCTGCTGACTGCTACCTTCTGACTGCTACTTGCTGACTACTACCTCCTGACTCCTACCTGCTGACTACTACTTGCTGACTGCTTCTTGCTGACTGTTGAGTGCTGACTGCAACCTGCTGACTGCAACCTGCTGACTCCTACCTGCTGACTGCTACCTGCTGACTACTACCTGCTGACTGCTACCTGCTGAGTACTACCTGCTGACTACTACCTGCTGTCTGCTACCTGCTGACTACTACCTGCTGACTGCTACCTGTTGACTACTACCTGCTGACTGCTACCTGATGACTACTACCTGCTGACTACTACCTTCTGACAGCTGACTGCTACCTGCTGACTGCTACCTGCTGACTGCTTCCTGCTGACTGCTACCTTCTGACTGCTACTTGCTGACTACTACCTGCTGACTACTACCTGCTGACTGCTACCTGCTGACTTCTACCTGCTGACTACTACCTGCTGACTACTACCTGCTGACTGCTACCTGCTGACTGCTACCTGATGACTGTTGACTACTACCTGCTGACTACTACCTGCTGACTGTTGACTGTTGACTACTACCTGCTGACTGTTGAGCGCTGACTGTTGATTACTACCTGCTGACTGTTGACTGCTGACTACTCCCTGCTGACTACTACCTGCTGACTACTACCTGTTGACTTCTGCCTGCTGACTGTTGAGTGCTGACTGCTAACTGCTGATTACTACCTGTTGACTGCTACCTGCTGACTGTTGACTGCTGACTACTACCTGCTGACTGTTGAGTGCTGACTGCTACCTGCTGACTGTTGACTGCTGACTGCTACCTGCTGAGTGTTGACTGCTATCTGCTGACTACTACCTGCTGATTACAACCTACTACCTGCTGACTACTACCTGCTGAATACTACCTGTTGACTGCTACCTGTTGACTGTTGACTACTACCTGCTGACTACTTTCTGCTGACTACTACCTGCTACCTGCTGACTACTACCTTCTGACTGCTGACTACTACCTGCTGACTACTACCTGCTGATTGCTGACCGCTACCTGCTGACTGCTGACTACTACCTGCTGACTAATACCTGCTGAAATCGACCTGCTGACTGTTGACTGCTGACTTCTACCTGCTGACTACTACCTGCTGACTTCTACCTGCTGACAACTACCTGCTGACTACTACCTGCTGACTGCTACCTGCTGACTGCTGACTACTACCTGCTGACTTCTACCTGCTGACTACTACCTGCTGACCGCTGACTACTACCTACTGACTACTACCTGCTGACTGTTACCTGCTGACTACTACTTGCTGACTACTACCTGCTGACTGCTACCTGCTGACTACTACCTGCTGACTGCTACCTGCTGACTGTTGACTGCTGACTACTACCTGCTGACTACTACCTGTTGACTTCTACCTGCAGACTGTTGAGTGCTGACTGCTACCTGTTGATTACTACCTGCTGACTGCTACCTGCTGACTGTTGACTGCTGACTACTAGCTGCTGACTACTATCTGCTGACTGCTGACTACTACCTGCTGACTACTACCTGCTGACTGTTGAATGCTGACTGCTTCCTGCTGAATACTACCTGCTGACTACTACCTGCTGACTGTTGACTGCTGACTGCTACCTGCTGAATGTTGACTGCTATCTGCTGACTACTACCTGCTGATTACAACCTACTACCTGCTGACTACTACCTGCTGAATACTACCTTGTGACTACTACCTTTTGATTACTACCTGCTGACTGTTGACTTCTGACTGCTACCTGCTGACTGTTGACTGCTGACTACTACCTGCTGGCTGTTGACTACTACCTGCTGACTACTACTTCTACCTGCTGAAATCGACCTGCTGACTGTTGACTGCTGACTGCTACCTGCTGACTACTACCTGCTGACTTCTACCTGCTGACAACTACCTGCTGACTACTACCTGCTGACTGCTACCTGCTGACTGCTGACTACTACCTGCTGACTTCTACCTGCTGACTGCTACCTGCAGACCCTGACTACTACCTACTGACTACTACCTGCTGACTGTTACCTGCTGACTACTACTTGCTGACTACTACCTGCTGACTGCTACCTGCTGAATGTTGAATGCTGACTACTACTTGTTGACTACTACCTGCTGACTGCTGCTTGCTGACTACTACCTGCTGACTGTTGAGCGCTGACTGTTGACTACTACCTGCTGACTACTACCTGCTGACTGCTACCTGCTGACTGTTGACTGCTGACAGCTACCTGCTGACTACTACCTGCTGACTGCTACCTGCTGACTGCTGACTACTACCTGCTGACTTCTACCTGCTGACTGCTACCTGCTGACCGCTGACTACTACCTACTGACTACTACCTGCTGACTGTTACCTGCTGACTACTACTTGCTGACTACTACCTGCTGACTTCTACCTGCTGAATGTTGAATGCTGACTACTACCTGTTGACTAGTACTGCTGACTGCTGCTTGCTGACTACTACCTGCTGACTGTTGAGCGCTGACTGTTGACTACTACCTGCTGACTACTACCTGCTGACTGCTACCTGCTGACTGTTGACTGCTGACTACTACCTGCTGACTACTACCTGTTGACTGCTACCTACTGACTGTTGAGTGCTGACTACTACCTGCTGACTACTTTCTGCTGACCGCTGACTACTACCTACTGACTACTACCTGCTGACTGTTACCTGCTGACTACTACCTGCTGACTGTTGAATGCTGACTGCTTCCTGCTGAATACTACCTGCTGACTACTACCTGCTGACTGTTGACTGCTGACTGCTACCTGCTGAGTGTTGACTGCTATCTGCTGACTACTACCTGCTGATTACAACCTACTACCTGCTGACTACTACCTGCTGAATACTACCTTGTGACTACTACCTTTTGATTACTACCTGCTGACTGTTGACTTCTGACTGCTACCTGCTGACTGTTGACTGCTGACTACTACCTGCTGGCTGTTGACTACTACCTGCTGACTACTACTTCTACCTGCTGAAATCGACCTGCTGACTGTTGACTGCTGACTGCTACCTGCTGACTACTACCTGCTGACTTCTACCTGCTGACAACTACCTGCTGACTACTACCTGCTGACTGCTACCTGCTGACTGCTGACTACTACCTGCTGACTTCTACCTGCTGACTGCTACCTGCTGACCGCTGACTACTACCTACTGACTACTACCTGCTGACTGTTACCTGCTGACTACTACTTGCTGACTACTACCTGCTGACTGCTACCTGCTGAATGTTGAATGCTGACTACTACCTGTTGACTACTACCTGCTGACTGCTGCTTGCTGACTACTACCTGCTGACTGTTGAGCGCTGACTGTTGACTACTACCTGCTGACTACTACCTGCTGACTGCTACCTGCTGACTGTTGACTGCTGACTACTACCTGCTGACTACTACCTGTTGACTGCTACCTGCTGACTGTTGAGTGCTGACTGCTACCTGTTGATTACTACCTGCTGACTGCTACCTGCTGACTGTTGACTGCTGACTACTACCTGCTGACTACTATCTGCTGACTGCTGACTACTACCTGCTGACTACTACCTGCTGACTGTTGAATGCTGACTGCTTCCTGCTGAATACTACCTGCTGACTACTACCTGCTGACTGTTGACTGCCGACTGCTACCTGCTGAGTGTTGAATGCTATCTGCTGACTACTACCTGCTGATTACAACCTACTGACTGTTGACTACTACCTGCTGACTGCTACCTGATGACTACTACCTGCTGACTACTACCTTCTGACAGCTGACTGCTTCCTGCTGACTGCTACCTGCTGAGTCTACTACCTGCTGACTGCTACCTTCTGACTGCTTCATGCTGACTGCTACCTTCTGACTGCTACTTGCTGACTACTACCTGCTGACTACTACCTGCTGACTGCTACCTGCTGACTTCTATCTGCTGACTACTACCTGCTGACTACTACCTGCTGACTGCTACCTGCTGACTGCTACCTGATGACTGTTGACTCCACCTGCTGACTACTACCTGCTGACTGTTGACTGTTGACTACTCCCCTGCTGACTGTTGAGCGCTGACTGTTGATTACTACCTGCTGACTGTTGACTGCTGACTACTACCTGCTGACTACTACCTGTTGACTTCTACCTGCTGACTGTTGAGTGCTGACTGCTAACTGCTGATTACTACCTGTTGACTGCTACCTGCTGACTGTTGACTGCTGACTACTACCTGCTGACTGTTGAGTGCTGACTGCTACCTGCTGACTGTTGACTACTACCTGCTGACTGCTACCTGCTGACTGTTGACTGCTGACTACTACCTGTTGACTACTACCTGCTGATTACTCCCTGCTGACTGCTACCCGATGACTTTTGACTACTACCTGCTGACTACTACCCGCTGACTGCTACCTGTTGACTACTACCTGCTGACTACTCCCTGCTGACTGCTACCTGATGACTCTTGACTACTACCTTCTGACTACTACCTGCTGACTGCTACCTGCTTACTGTTGACTGCTGACTGCTACCTGCTGACTACTACCTGCTGACTACTACCTTCTGACTGCTGACTTCTACCTGCTGATTGCTACCTGCTGACTACTACCTGCTGACCGCTACCTGCTGACTTCTACCTGCTGATTACTACCTGCTGACTGCTACCTTCTGACTGCTTCCTGCTGACTGCTACCTTCTGACTGCTACTTGCTGACTACTACCTCCTGACTCCTACCTGCTGACTACTACTTGCTGACTGCTACTTGCTGACTGTTGAGTGCTGACTGCAACCTGCTGACTGCAACCTGCTGACTGCTACCTGGCTGACTGCTACCTGCTGACTACTACCTGCTGACTGCTACCTGCTGAGTACTACCTGCTGACTACTACCTGCTGGCTGCTACCTGTTGACTACTACCTGCTGACTGCTACCTGTTGACTACTACCTGCTGACTGCTACCTGATGACTACTACCTGCTGACTACTACTTCTGAAGCTGACTGCTACCCCTGTGCTACCTGCTGACTACTACCTGCTGACTGCTACCTTCTGACTGCTTCCTGCTGACTGTTACCTTCTGACTGCTACTTGCTGACTACTACCTGCTGACTACTACCTGCTGACTGTTACCTGCTGACTTCTACCTGCTGACTGCTACCTGATGACTGTTGACTACTACCTGCTGACTACTACCTGCTGACTGTTGACTGTTGACTACTACCTGCTGACTGTTGAGCCCTGACTGTTGATTACTACCTGCTGACTGTTGACTGCTGACTACTACCTGCTGACTACTACCTGCTGACTACTACCTGTTGACTTCTGCCTGCTGACTGTTGACTGCTGACTACTACCTGCTGACTGTTGATTGCTGACTGCTACCTGCTGACTGTTGACTACTACCTGCTGACTGCTACCTGCTGACTGTTGACTGCTGACTACTACCTGTTGACTACTAGCTGCTGACTACTCCTGCTGACTGCTACCTGTTGACTACTCCCTGCTGACTACTCCTGCTGACTGCTACCTGATGATCTTGACTCCTACCTGCTGACTACTACCTGCTGACTGCTACCTGCTTCACTGTTGACTGCTGACTTCTACCTGCTGACTACTACCTGCTGACTGCTACCTGTTGACTACTCCCTGCTGAATACTCCCTGCTGACTGCTACCTGATGACTCTTGACTCCTACCTGCTGACTACTACCTGATGACTGCTACCTGCTTACTGTTGACTGCTGACTTCTACCTGCTGACTACTACCTGCTTACTACTACCTTCTGACTGCTGACTTCTACCTGCTGATTGCTACCTGCTGACTACTACCTGCTGACTGCTACCTGCTGACTTCTACCTGCTGACTACTACCTGCTGACTGCTACCTTCTGACTGCTTCCTGCTGACTGCTACCTTCTGACTGCTACTTGCTGACTACTACCTCCTGACTACTACCTGCTGACTGCTACCTTCTGACTACTACCTTCTGACTACTACCTGTTGACTGCTACCTGTTGACTGTTGACTAATGCCTGCTGACTACTTCCTGCTGACTATTACCTGCTACCTGCTGACTACTACCTTCTGACTGCTGACTACTACCTGCAGACTACTACCTGCTGATTGCTGACCACTACTTGCTGACTGCTGACTACTACCTGCTGACTACTACCTGCTGAAATCGACCTGCTGACTGTTGACTGCTGACTGCTACCTGCTGACTACTACCTGCTGACTTCTACCTGCTGACAACTACCTGCTGACTACTACCTGCTGACTGCTACCTGCTGACTGCTGACTACTACCTGCTGACTTCTACCTGCTGACTGCTCACCTGCTGTCCGCTGACTACTACCTACTGACTACTACCTGCTGACTGTTACTTGCTGACTACTACTTGCTGACTACTACCTGCTGACTGCTACCTGCTTACTGTTGACTCTGACTTCTACCTGCTGACTACTACCTGCTGATTACTACCTTCTGACTGCTGACTTCTACCTGCTGATTGCTACCTGCTAAATACTACCTGTTGACTGCTACCTGCTGACCTCTACCTGCTGACTACTACCTGCTGACTGCTGTACTTCTGACTGCTTCCTGCTGACTGCTACGTTCTGATCTGCTACTTGCTGACTACTACCTCCTGACTACTACCTGCTGACTGCTACCTTCTGACTGCTACCTGCTGACTACTACCTGCTGACTACTACCTGCTACCTTCTGACTACTACCTTCTGACTACTACCTGTTGACTGCTACCTGTTGACTGTGTGACTAATACCCGCTGACTATTTCCTGCTGACTATTACCTGCTACCTGCTGACTACTACCTTCTGACTGCTGACTACTACCTGCTGATTACTACCTGCTGACTGTTCACTGTTGACTACTACCTGCTGACTGTTGAGCGCTGACTGTTGATTACTACCTGCTGACTGTTGACTGCTGACTACTACCTGCTGACTACTACCTGCTGACTACTACCTGTTGACTTCTCCGCCTGCTGACTGTTGAGTGATGACTGCTAACTGCTGATTACTACCTGTTGACTGCTACCTGCTGACTGTTGACTGCTGACTACTACCTGCTGACTGTTGATTGCTGACTGCTACCTGCTGACTGTTGACTACTACCTGCTGACTGCTACCTGCTGACTGTTGACTGCTGACTACTACCTGTTGACTACTAGCTGCTGACTACTCACTGCTGACTGCTACCTGTTGACTACTCCTGCTGACTACTCCCTGCTGACTGCTACCTGATGACTCTTGACTCCTACCTGCTGACTACTACCTGCTGACTTTCGCTACCTGCTTACTGTTGACTGTTGACTTCTACCTGCTGACTACTACCTGCTGACTGCTACCTGTTGACTACTCCCTGCTGACTACTCCCGCTGACTGCTACCTGATGACTGTTGACTCCTACCTGCTGACTACTACCTGATGACTGCTACCTGCTTACTGTTGACTGCTGACTTCTACCTGCTGACTACTACCTGCTGACTTCTACCTTCTGACTGCTGACTTCTACCTGCTGATTGCTACCTGCTGACTACTACCTGCTGACTACTACCTGCTGACTTCTACCTGCTGACTACTACCTGCTGACTGCTACCTTCTGACTGCTTCCTGCTGACTGCTACCTTCTGACTGCTACTTGCTGACTACTACCTCCTGACTACTACCTGCTGACTGCTTACCTTCTGACTGCTACCCGCTGACTCACTACCTGCTGACTACTACCTGCTACCCTCTGACTACTACCTTCTGACTCACTACCTGTTGACTGCTACCTGTTGACTGTTGACTAATACCTGCTGACTACTTCCTGCTGACTATTACCTGCTGCCTGCCTGACTACTACCTTCTGACTGCTGACTACTACCTGCAGACTACTACCTGCTGATTGCTGACCACTACCTGCTGACTGCTGACTACTACCTGCTGACTACTACCTGCTGAAATCGACCTGCTGACTGTTGACTGCTGACTGCTACCTGCTGACTACTACCTGCTGACTTCTACCTGCTGACAACTACCTGCTGACTACTACCTGCTGACTGCTACCTGCTGACTGCTGACTACTACCTGCTGACTTCTACCTGCTGACTGCTACCGCTGTCCGCTGACTACTACCTACTGACTACTACCCGCTGACTGTTACTTGCTGACTACTACTTGCTGACTACTACCTGCTGACTGCTACCTGCTTACTGTTGACTGCTGACTGCTACCTGCTTGACTACTACCTGCTGACTACTACCTTCTGACTGCTGACTTCTACCTGCTGATTGCTACCTGCTGACTTCTACCTGCTGATTGCTACCTGCTGACTGCTACCTTCTGACTGCTTCCTGCTGACTGCTGCCTTCTGACTGCTACTTGCTGACTACTACCTCCTGACTACTACCTGCTGACTGCTACTCTTCTGACTGCTACCTGCTGACTACTACCTGCTGACTACTACCTGCTACCTTCTGACTACTACCTTCTGACTACAACCTGTTGACTGCTACCTGTTGACTGTTGACTAATACCTGCTGACTATTTCCTGCTGACTATTACCTGCTACCTGCTGACTACTACCTTCTAACTGCTGATTACTACCTGTTGACTGCTACCTGCTGACTGTTGACTGCTGACTACTACCTGCTGACTGTTGAGTGCTGAATGCTACCTGCTGACTGTTGACTACTACCTGCTGACTGCTTCCTGCTGACTGACTACCTTCTGACTGCTACTTGCTGACCATCACCCGCTGACTACTACCTGCTGACTGCTACCTGCTGACTTCTACCTGCTGACTACTACCTGCTGACTACTACCTGCTGACTGCTACCTGATGACTGCACCTGATGACTGTTGACTACTACCTGCTGACTACTACCTGCTGACTGTTGACTGCTGACTACTACCTGCTGACTCACTACCTGCTGACCACTACCTGTTGACTTCTGCCACTGACTGTTGAGTGCTGACTGCTAACTGCTGATTACTACCTGTTGAATGCTACCTGCTGACTGTTGACTGCTGACTACTACCTGCTGACTGTTGAGTGCTGACTGCTACCTGCTGACTGTTGACTACTACCTGCTGACTGCTACCTGCTGACTGTTGACTGCTGACTACTACCTGTTGACTACTACCTGCTGACTACTCCCTGCTGACTGCCACCTGATGACTTTTGACCACTACCTCGACTACTACCTGCGACTGCTACCTGTTGAACTACCGCTGACTACTCCCGTGACTGCCACCTGACGGTCCTGAACACTACCCGCTGACTACACCTCTGACTCACCTGCTTACCGTGACCTGACTGCTACCTGCTGACCACTACCCGCTGACTACTACCTTCTGACCGCTACCCGCTGACTACTACCGCTGACCACGTACCCGCACCTTCTACCACCGCTTCTGACACTACCTGACTGCTACCCGTTGACCGTTGACCACTACCCGCTGACCACTACCGCTGAACTCGCCTGTTGACTGTTGACTGCTGACGCTACTGTGGCTACTACCTGCTGACTCACCTGCTGACAACCACCTGCTGACTACTACCCGCTGACTGCCACCGCTGACTGCTGACTACCACTGCTGACCACTACCCTGACTGCCACCCGCTGACCACTACCCGTGACCACTACCTGCTATGTCGACTACCACCTTTGACTACTACCTGTTGACTGCTACCCGTTGACTGTTGACCAACACCGCTGACTACTTCCGCTGACATTACCTGCCACCTCTGCTACACCTTTGACTTGACTACTACCCGCAGACTACTACCTGCTGATTGCCGACCGCACTTGCTGACTGCTGACTACTACCTGCTGACTACCACCCTGAACGCCTGTGACTGTTACTCCGACTGCTACCTGTGACTACTACCCGCTGACTTCTACCTGCTGACAACCACCTGCCGACTACTACCTGCTGACTTCCCTGCTGACTGCTGACTACTACCCGTGACCCTACCTGCTGACTGCTACCCGCTGTCCGCTGACTACCACCACTGACTACCACTGCTGACCGTTACTTGCTGACTACTACCTGCTGACCACTACCGTACTGCCACCCGCTTACCGTTGAATGCCGCGATATCCACCTGTTGTCCACTACCCGCTGACTGCTACTTGACACCACCTGCGACTGTTGAGCAGCTGTTGACTACTACCTGCTGAACTACCTGCTGACTGCCACCTGCTGACCGTTGACTGCGGACTACTACCTGCTGACTACTACCTGCTGACTACTACCTGTTGGACTACCACCTGCTGGACTGTTGAGTGCGTGACTGCTACCTGTTGATTACTACCGCTGACTGCTACCTGCTGACTGTTGACTGCTGACCACTACCTGTGACCACGTCTGCCGACCCCGCCGACCACCACCCGCTGACTACCACCTGCTGACCGTTACTGCTGACTGCTACCTGATGAATACAATCTGCTGACTACTACCTGTGACTGTTGACTGTGACTGCTACCTGCTGAGTGTTGACCGCCACCTGCTGACTACTACCCGCAGATTACAACCCACTACCTGCTGACCACTACCCGCTGAAACTGCCTTGCGACTCTACCTGATTACTACCCGCTGACTGTTGACCGACTGACTACTACCTGCTGACTACTACCTGCTGACTTCCACCCGCGACTACTACCTGCTGACTACTACCCGCTGACTGCTACCCGCTGACTGCGAATACTACCCCTGACTTCTCCGCTGACACACCACCTGCTGACTACTACCCGTGAATGTCCTGTGACCACCCGCTGACTACTACCTGCTGACTGTTACCTGCTGACTACACACCGCTGACTGCCACCCGCTGACTACTACGCTGACCACTACCCTGACTCCCACCCCCGAAGTTGAGCGACCTACCGTTCACTACTACCAGCTGATGCGTTACCCACTGACTGCTACCCGATGACTGTTGGATCACTACCTGCTGACTGGTTGACTGTTGACTACTACCCGCTGACGCTGGCGCTGACTGTTGATTACTACCCCCGGACCGTTAACTGCTGACTAACACCCGCTGACTACCACCTGCTGACTACTACCTGTTGACCGCACCCGCTGACTGTTGAGTGCTGACTGCTACCTGCTGATTACTACCTGTTGACTGCTACGCTGCTGACTGTTGACTGCTGACTACTACCTGTTGACCACTGACTACTACCTGCTGACGTACCCGTTGACCACTCACCTGTTGACCACCACCTGCTGACTACTCCTGTGACTGCCACGATGACTGGTACACTACCTGCTGACTACTACCTGCTGACTTACCACTTGACCGCTGACTTCTACCTGTGACCGCCCCCTGCTGACTCCTACCTGCTGACTACTACTTGCTGACTGCTACCTGCTGACTGTTGAGTCCTGACTGCAACCCGCTGACTGCCACCCGCTGACCACCTACCCGCTACTTCACCCGCTGGCCGCTACCCGCCGACTACACCACCCGCTGACTGCCACCCCCGCTGACTACCACCCGCTGACACACTACCGCGATAACCACTACCTGTGACTACTACCTTGCTGACTGCTACCCGCTGACCGCTACGTGCCGACTACTACCTGTGACTGCTACCTCTGACTGCACGATGACCACACCACCGACCGCTACTGTGGATCCACCTGACATACTACGGCCGTAAAACCCGCTGACTTCTCCGTTGACTACTACCCGCTGACTACTACCTACGCTGACTGCTACCTGCTGACTGCTACCTGAGACCGATGACTACGCACTACTACCCGCTGACTGTACTGACTACTACCGCTGACTGTTGCCATGACCACCACGTGACCACCACCTCACCCACCTACCGGATCACTACCCGCTGGCCACTACCCCCGACCACTACCCGTTGACTACCACCTGCTGACCGTTGAGTGCGTGACCTGCTACTTGTTGATTACTACCTGCTGACTGCTACCTGCTTACTGTTGACCGCTGACTTCTCACCTGCTGACTGCTACCTGCTTGACTCCTTACCTGTTCGCCACCACTACTTGCTGACCGCTACCTGCTGACTGTTGAGTGCAGACTGCAACCCTGCTGACTGCTCACCTCTGACCACTACCCGCTTACTTCTGCTCTGCTGGCTGCTACCCGCCGACCACTACCAAGGTTGACTACCACCGCTGACCGCCACCTGCTGACCGCCGACTACCCTGCTGACCACTACCCGCTGAAATCGACCTGCTGACTGCTGACCGCTGACTGCTACCTGCTGACCACCACCTGCTGACTTCTACCTGCTGACAACTACCTGCTGACTACTACCTGCCGACCGCTACCCGCTGACTGACCACTACCCTCACTTCTACCTGCTGATCCACCCGCCGACCGCTTACCACCACCACCGACCACCAATCTGCTGACCGTTACCCGCCGACTACTACTTGCTGACTACCACCCGCTGACTGCTACCTGCTGAATGTTGAATGCCGACATCTACCATGTTGACCACTACCTGCTGACTGCTACTTGCTGACTACTACCCTGTTGACCGTTGAGCCCAGACCGTTGACCACTACCGCTGACCATACCACTCCGCTTTCGACCGTCACTGCTGACCTGCTGACCGCGCTAAACCACCTCGCCGACTACCACTCCGCTGACTACTACCTGTTGACTACTTCACCTGCCGACTGTTGAGTGCTGACTGCCACCTGTTGATTACTACCTGCTGACTGCTACCCGCTGACTGTTGACTGCTGACTACTACCCGTTATCATTGTCTGCTGATTCCACACCATTACCTGCTGACTACTACCTGCTGACTGTTGAATGCTGACTGCTTCCTGCTGAATATCACCCTGTTGACTACTGCTGCTTGACTGTTGACCGCTTGACTGCCACCTGCTGAGTGTTGACTTTCATCTGCTGACTACTACCCGCTGATTACAACCTTACCACCTGCTGACTACTACCTGCTGAATACTGCCCTTGTGACGCCTACCCTTTTACTAGCTACCTGGGTTGATTGTTGACTGTTGACTACTACCTGCTGACTACCACTCTGCTGACTCCCTCAGCCTGCCGACCACCACCTGCCGACTAATCATCCATTGACTGCCACCCGCTGACCGCTGACTACCACCTGCTGACTTCACCCGCTGACTGCTACCGCTGACCACTACCCTGAAATGTTACCATGACTACTCACTCTGTTGACTACTACCTGCTGACTGTTACCCGTTGACTACTACCTGCCGACCGCTACCCGCCGACTACCCGCTTATCACCACCCGCCGCCTGACTTCACCAACGAATGCTTGACTGCCGACTACTACCCGTTCATCATCACCATTGACTGCCACCTACTGACTGCCACTCGATGACTGTTGACTACTACCCGCTGACTGCTTTGATCGTTGATTCATCACCTGCTGACCGTTGAGCGCTGACTGTTGGATTACTACCTACTGACCGTTAACTGCTGACTACTACCTGCCGACTACTACCCGCCGATCACTACCCGTTGACCACCGCCGACCTGTTGAGTGCTG
>NW_025549800.1:0-29711 GCF_905237065.1 Salmo salar | reverse complement strand
CCACCGCCAAACCAATCTCGCACCATACACCACAACCCCAAACCACACCAGACCATACACCAATACTACCAATGGACCCACAATCAGACCAAACACTCACTAAATTACAATTCACACCAGACTATACACTAAGCAACCACAACCACAAACCGTACTCCAGACCATAAGCACTACAACCACAAACTGGCCAAACCAGGCTGCCACACAACATTACTACAAATCTACACCAGACTACACACTACTACCAAACCACAAAATTGCACTATAAGCTGCCAACTTCTCACACCAGACTACAAGAAGCACTCATTACCAAAACCACACTGTGACTCATACTACTACCACAAACCCACCAAGACCATACAATCTACCACAACCAAACCAGGCTACACACTACTACCACAACCACACCAGACCATAAAACTACTACCACAACCACACCAGACTATAAACTACTACTACAACCACACTATACACCAATACCACAAACTACACCAGACTGCTACTAATTACTACCAAAACCACACTATACACCACTACCACAAACTTTCACACCAGACCATAAACCACCACCACAACTACACCAGACTATACACTCATTACCACAATTCACACCAAGACCATATTACTCACTACCACAAAAACTGGCCAATTCGCACTATACACCAATACCACCTAATGCACCGCACCATACACTAGCCGGGACACACCCACACCAGACCATACACCACCAATACAACCACACCAGACTACACACTACTACCAAACAACCACCCGTGACTACAACACTACTACCACAAAAAAACTGTCAAATTGGGGTGACCATAAGCAACTACTACCGGCCAACCACACCAGACTATACACCACTACCACAAATTCACACCAGACTACACTACCACCACAACCACACCAGACTACACACTGCCTTACTGGGCCCAACCACAAATCTGCCGCAGACTATTACACTACTACCACAAAACTAACACCATGACTATAGGCACTACTACCACAATCAATACCCGCACCACAAACACTACTACCAACAACCACACCAGACTATACACTCACTACCACAAACCACACAATCAGACTATGGCTTTACTACTACCACAAACCACACCAGACTATACACCACTACCACAAATTCACACCAGACTACACCACCAAAACAACCGACACCAGACTAAGTAAGCACTACTACCACAACCACACCAGACCTCATAAGCACTACTACCACAACAAACTATACACTCAGCTACCACAACCACCAAGGCCACACACTACGACCATAAACCACACCAGGCTACACACTTCTTCGCCTTCGCCTTCACAGCCACACAGGCTATACCACCATCCACAACCGCCAAACGCACTATACACTACTACCGCAACCCCAGACTATACACACCACAAACCACACCAGACTATACACCATACAACCACAAACAGTACCTATAACACCCACTACATCCCACAACCAGACCTACACTACTCTACCACACCCAACCCAGGCTATACCTACTACCACACCACCTCTCCACACCGCACTATACACAATTACTACCACAACCACACCAGACTAAACACTACTACCACACCAGACTATACGCTTTCTACCTACACCAGACTGTCACACTTCTACCACACGACCACTCCTGCCGGACTTAAATTCTCCACTGCCACCACAAACCCACACCTATAACGCCTTACTGGCCACAACCACCTTACCCCAGACTATACACTACTACCACAACCACACCAGATTATCAGCTACTACCACAACCACACTATACACTACTCCACCTCACGTTCTCTTCAACATCACTTCCAGGCTATGCACTACTACCACAACTATCACCTCACGACTATGCTACACTCGACTCGCACACCGGCGGACTATACACTACTACCACTTCACTCTCCTCACCACCGCGCCACTTAAGTACACTACTACCACAACACTGTATACACTTCACCACGCATATCCTCCACACCGAGACTATAGCACTACTACCACAACCTAACACTATGCCACTCACTCACCATCACTCTCCCTCCGCAACCACACCAGACTCGCTACACTACTACCACACCACCGGACTATACAACTTGGCTACCACAACCACAATCAAAAGACTATAACACTACTACCACTATCCACCACCGCTTACACTACTCACCACAACACACCAGACTATACACTACTAAACCGGCAACTTCACTCAATACCGCACTATACACTACTACCACGCTATGCGCCCAATACACAACCAGACTATACACTCGCTGCCACAACCACACCAGACTAAGCACTCGCCTACCACAACCACACCAGACTATACACTACTACTGGGCCAACCACACCAGGCTGTTAACACTACTACCACAACCACACCAGGCTATACACACTACTACCCACAACCCACCAGGCTATACACTACAACCACACTCAGACTATACACTACTACCACAACCCGCAGACTAGCACTACTACCACAAACCATCACCAGGAACAACCACTCTATACAAACTATACACTCGCTACCACAAACCACGCGACTATACATTAACCACAACCAACACGGCTATAAGCACTACTACCAACAAACCACACATCAGACTACACACTACTACCACACCCACACGGACTATACACTACTACCACAACCACAGCCTCACTACTACCACAACCAACACCAAGACTATACACTACTGTACCACCACAAACTATACACTCGCTATTACAAAACCATACACTACTTCTCCACAAACAAATGGGCTATACACCTCACTACCACAAATCAACACCAGACTACTACCACTACCAACCACAACCGAAGGCTATCGCTACTACCACCAGCCAAACCAGACTAATTATCACATAACCAACTATTCAACCACCTACTACCACCCATCTACTCCACACCAGACTATACACTACTACCACAAACCACTCCAGACCCTACCTACATCCTCTCCCACAACCACACACCAGACTAAACACTATTCCCACAAACCGCCACCAAGCAGACTATACACTTTTTACTTCCACAAACCACAGGACACTACTACCACACCAGACTATACACTACGCCCACACCACCGACTATACACCTCTTCTGGCCACAACCACACTATACACCTTCACTACCACACCAATCAGACTACTACACTACCTCACCACACCACACCAGACATAACAACTACTACCACAAACACAAGGCTGCCACACATTTTCTACCACACCCACACCAGACTATACACTGCTTACCACGGGAACCACACCCAGACTATAACAAATTACTACACAACAAACCATATCCACTACTACCACACAACTATACCTACTATCCACAAACCGCACCAGGCTATTGCCAATTGCTACCACAACAACCACACCAGGCTATACACTACTACCACAAACCACACCAGGCTATACACACTACCAACAACCAAACGCAGACTATACACTACTACCGCCAAACCACCAACTATCACACTACTACCACAACCACACCCAGACTATGCACTACTACCACAACACACAGACTATACCACTACTACCACAACCACACAAAATATACACTACTACCACAACCAAACACCAGGCTATACACTCTACCACAACCACCCAGGCTATACCACTACTACCACACAACAAAAACATTACACACTGCACTACCACAACAAACTATACACTACAACCACAACCACACCACACTGCTACCACACCAGACCAAACACTACTACCCCAACCACGGACTATGGGCACTAGCTACCAAGACCACACCCAGACTATACACTCACTACAACAAACCACACCAGATTATAAGCACTACTACCTACAGAATAATACACCTGGCTACCACAACCAACAACCAAGATATACTTAGACTACACAATCTCTACCACCAAACCACGGGGGACTATAACACACTATTACCACAACCACCCAGACTATAAACATACTACACCACAACCACACAATAGGGGGCTATACACTACCACGCACCACACCAGACTAACACCGACTACCACAACCATACCAGACTATACACCTACCACAACAGACTATGCACTGCTACCACACCAGCACTATATACACACTACTACCAAGCAAACCAACACCCCAGACTATAAGCACTGCTACCGGCCACAACCCAGACAACCCACAACCGCTGGGCCCCGCGCCTCACTAGACTACAACACTCACTGCCACACCAGACTGCAAGTCTACTACGGCCACAAACCGCCACCAAGGCAATCACTACTACCGCCACCACACGACCAAGCCACCACCACTACCAAACCGCACCAGACCGCTATGCACTAAACTACCAACAAACTACTGCACCACAACGCCATGACTATACACTACTTCCACAACCACCCGCACCACGGCTGTACACTGTACCACCAAACTCACACCAGACTAATACCATCACTCTACCACAACCAACACCAGACTATACACCACCACCACAACCACACCGTGGACTATGCCACTACTACCTGAACCACACCAGACTATACACTACCACCAACAACACCCGGGCTGGGCATCACCTACACACACCAATACCCAGACTATACCCTGCTACCGGCCACACCCACACAGACCTATACACTCTACCACACCCACACAGGACTATAGCACTGCTACCACAACAAACTATATCAGCTACTACCACAACCACAACGTGACTATTCACTACTACCAACAAACCACACCCAGGCTAAGTACACTACACACATCAACAAAAACTACAAGCTACCACTACTACAACCACACCCATACACTGCTACCAGCCAACATATCTACTACTACCATACCCAGACTATACACCTACCACAACCCACTTGCGCTGCTGCCGGCTAATACTTTAACTACCACAAACCACACTAGGCTACCTACCACCAGACTTACTACCACAACAACACCACTATAATCACTACACCACAAACCGCCACCAGGCTATACACTACTACCACAACCAACGATGCACTACTACCACAACACACTATCTTTTATACCACCAAAACCACAACCAGACTTTCGCCACACACTACTACCACAAACCACACCAGACTATACCTACTACCAACAATAAACCACACCTGAACACTACTCGCCACAAACCACACAAGACTATACACTCACTACCACAACCACACCAGACTATACACTACTACCTACCACCTCACCCTACTGCCACTTCACTACTGCCGGGCCAACCACCCAGACTATAAGCACTACTACCACAAACCACACCAGGCTTGGCACACTACCACCAACAACCACACGGTTATACACTACTACCACACCACTTGGACTATGCACTGCTGCCACAGTGGGCTATGCACTACTACAGTCACGGGTCACTACTACCACAACCACACCAACTATACACTGCTACCACAACCACACCAACACATACACTGCTACCACAACCACACCAACTATACACTACTACCACAACCACACCAGCCTATACACTACTACCACCCATTAGATTATACACTACTACCACCCCTGCACTACTATCACAACCACCACTGACTATGCACTGCTGCTGCCACCACGCCGGATATATGCACTGCTACCACAACCACACTATGCACTGCTACTTACTGCATATGCACTGCTACCTGACCACGCGCTATCACACCCCACAACCACACCAACTATGCACTGCTACCATGACCGCACCGGACTGTGCACTCCTGCAGCCGGACTATGCACTACTGCCACAGCCACGCCAACTATACACTGCTACCACAACCACACCCAGATTATGCACTACTACCACAACCACACTGCACTACTGCACAGCCACACGCAGACTATACACTACCACCAGCCACGCAGATATACACTGCTACCACGCAGACTATGCACTGCAGCCACACCTGCACTGCTACCACACCCCGACTATACACTGCTACCACAGCCACGCTTTAGCCACTACTGCCACACCCAGACTATACACTACTACCACAACCACGCAACTATACACTGCTACCCAGACTATACCCTGCTACCACACCAACTATGCACTACTACCACACCACCACTACCCCCACAACCACACCAACTATAAACTACTACCACAACCACTATACACTGCTACCACAACCACGCAACTAACCTGCTGCCATACTATACACTTCTTCTGCACAACCACGCAGATTATGAGCTGCTACCTACCCCTGTGCACTACACACACACCACCTGATGCCTGCACAATGCGCGACCTACACTGCTACCACGCGCAATTTATACACTACTGCCACAGCCTCACCAACTATACTGCTACTGCAATCACACCAGACTATGCACTGCTGCCACAGCCACTGTACACTGCTGCCACAATGCACCGACTATGCCACTGCTGCAACCGCGGATATGCACTGCTGCCACAGCCACGCCGGACTATGCACTGCTGCCTGACCACCCGGACTATGCACTGCTGCAGCCATGCCGGATATGCACTGCTGCCTGTGCGCGGACTATGCACGTGCTACCGCAGCAACGCCGGACTGTACGCTGATATGACAGCCACGCCGGGCTGTGCGCTGCTGGCACAGCCACGCGGCTGCCACTGCTGCCGCACCGGCTATGCGCTCTGCGCGACCATGCACTGCTTTCCCCCTATCACTCACTATGCACTCCACTATGCATTTCTCCCACGCAGACTATACACTGCTACCACGCAACTATACCCTACCAACTATCACTACTCCCCCCCCTATGCACTACTACCACACCACACCCCTCTCACACCACTATACCACATTCTCTATACACTGCTACCACAACCACGCGGACTATGCACTACTGCCGCAGCCACGCGGACTATGCACTGCTGCAGCCATGCAGGCTGTACACTGCTGCCACAACCATATCGACTATGCACTGCTACCACACCCAACTATACACTGCACTATACCTCCAGACTATGCCACTACTACCACACTATGCACCACAGCCACACCAACTATACCTGCTGCCACACTATACCACAACCGCAGACTATGCACTGCCGCCACAACGATGCGGACTATTTTAACCTACAGGCCTGGACTATACCAACCCCGACTATGCACTACTGCCACAGCCCAGACATCTTTTTCACTGCAACCACCTGCACTGCTGCCACAGCCACACCAACTATGCCTGCTACAGCCCCGATAGTGCACTGCTACCACAGCCACCTGTGCACTACTGCCACCTATGCACTGCTACCACAGCCACCGACTATACACTACTGCCACGCCGCGGACTATGCACTCTTTCTGCAGCCACGCGGATATGCGCTGCTGCCGCAAAGCCCCACTATGCACTCTTAAACTATGCACTGCTGCCACAGCCGCGGATTATGCACCGCTGCCACAGCCACGCCCCGGATTATGCACTACTGCCACACCGCGGATATACGCTGCTGCCACAGCCACGCGGACTATGCACTGCTACCGCAGCCACCGGACTATGCTGCTGCCACAGCCACGCCGGACTAGCCGCTGCTATACAGCCACGCGACTATGCACTGCTACTTACAGCCACACCGACTATGCACTCTACCACAACCACTGTTTGCACTACCGCCACAGCCACGCCTGCCCACTGCTACCGCACGCTCGCCACAACCACACCGACTATGCACTGCTACCGTGCTGTACGCTACTACCGCAAGCCACACCATGCACTGCTACCCATACCACTATACCTTATACACCCCACCGACTATGCACTCACCCCAGATTTATACACTACGCCCACAACCACGCAGACTATACACTGCTACCACACCAGACTGTACACTGCTACCCCAGACCAGGCTGCCACAACCACACCCAACTATAAGCTACTACCACCCCCTATACACTACTACCGCAGCCACGCGGACTATGCACTGCTGCTGCAACAGCTATGCACTGCTACCACAGCCACACCAGATTTGGGCTACTGCCCGCAACCACATACTCTGCAATACGCTGTTACTGCGCTGCTGACTTTCTTCTTTTCTGCCATAGCCACACCGGACTATGCACTGCTACCACAGCCACGCGGACTATGCACTGCTATACGCAGACCATGCACTTTCTCTACCACGACCATACGCTGCCTACCACGCAGTTCGCCGCGCTGCTATGCACACTATGCACTGCTCCACACTATGCACCTGACCACACCGGACTATGCACTGCTCCGGACTATGCACTGCTGCCACGCCGGACTATGCGCTGCTGCCACAGCCACACTGTACACTGCTGCCAGGACCACACTATGCACTGCTACCACAGCCACACTGTACCACTTCTGCCACAGCCCGCGGACTATGCACTGCTCCAACCACCACTATGCACTACTGCCAGCCGCAACTATGCACTGCTGCCACCGACTATGCACTGCTACCCAACATCACACTGCTACCACACCGACTGTGCACTTCTTTCGCCACACTAGCACCACAGCCACGTGGACTATGCGCACTGCTACCACGCTATCACGCCACAGCCACGCAGACTATACACTGCCGCGCGGACTATGCGCTGCTACCGCAGCCACACCCAGGCTATGCACTACTACCGCAACCACCGGGCTATGCACTGCCCACAGCCACACCCTATACACTACTACCACGCCACCACTATCACTCTGCCACAGCCTATACACTACTACCACCGACTATGCACTTCTGCCACAGCCCGCTATGCACTGCTACCACAACCCGGATATGCACTGCTGCCACGCGACTATGCACTTTCTGCCACGCAGGCTAATACACTGCTGCACACCGGACTATGCACTGCTACCACAGCCCACTGCCGGACTATACACTGCTACTGCAACCGCAGTTTATGCGCTGCTACCACAGCCACGCCAGGCTGTGCACTGCTACCACAATACCGGATATCCTCTGCCACAATAGCCTATGCTTTTCTGCACCCACAGCCACCACCCTATGCCTCTTTACCACACCGACTATCACTACTCCACAGCCCACTATGCACTCTACACTGTACACTGCTACCACAGCCACGCCAACTGTTCATTGCTTCCGCAACAACGCAGACTATACACTGCTACCACAACCACGCAGACTATGCCTGCTGCCACGCAACGCCACACTGCTGCCACAGCCACACCAACTATACACACTACTGCCACAACCACGCGACTATGCACCCCACACCACCGGACTATGCATACTGCCTAACACGCCGGATAATGCCTCTTTGCCGCAACCAACTACCACTGCCACAATACCGACTATCACTACTACTCAAGGCTATGCGCTGCTACCACCAGCCACGCAGACTATGCGCTACTGCCACGCGCTAACTGCTGCCACGCAGACCCATTACACTTTCTTTCTGCAACGGACAATGCACTGCTCCACAACCCCTATACTCCACAATGCACTCACTGCCACAACCACGCGACTATTCACTCTTCCGCAGCCCCGACTGCTGCTACTTCTGCAACCGCACCCGGACTATGCGCACTGCGCCGCAGCCACGCGGACTGCCACTGCTACCGCAGCCACCACTGGCGCTGCTGCCGACTATCCCTGCTGCCTGACCACACCGACTATGCCGCACTGCTGGCTGCACTGCTACCGCAACCCGGACTATTCACTACTTCCACAGCCAGACTATTTTTGCTTCACAGCCCCAACTATACACTACTACCACCATAAAGGTCTGCTTCACACCCAACTAACCTGCACTACCACAACCACACCTATTTCTACCACAACCACACCAACTATGCACTACTACCACAACCCGCAGACTATGACTGCTGCCTGGCTTTACGCGACTATGCACTTTCTACCACCACCTTCACTACACGCACTTTCACACCCTATACACTACCTCACCCCTGCCTACTACCACAACCACCCTCTACCCCCTCCACACCCTATCGTTCACATCCCTCGCTACTATGCAGCTGCTCGCCGCGCCACTGACAATGCACTGCTACCACACCACCTCCACACCACCTTACTACACCCTCTACCCCCCACACCCAACCACCACACCCCGCACCCAACCCACCCTCACACTACTACCACAACCACTCCCTATACACTACTACCACACCCACCTTACACTACTCCACACCCGACTATGCGCTGCTACTTCAACCCACTTTACCTACTGCCACTACCCACTGTGCACTGCCGCTTGCGCTCGACACCCGGCCTATGCACTGCTGCCACAGTCTGCACCGGATTATGCACTGCTGCCACAGCCGGACTATGCACTACTGCCTGACCGCAGACTATGCACCGCTGCCACGGCCACCGACTATGCACCACTGCCACACCCAGTCTATACACTCTCCACGCCGCACCAGACTATCGCTCCTCCTACCTATCCTCTCCACAGCCGCACCATATCTCTCCACCTCAAACCCCTATCCTTTTCCACTCTCTATACGGCATCTCCCCCTATCACTCTCCCAACCCACCTTGCTACCCCTTGCGCTGCTGCCTCAACCACGCCCTATCACTGCTCCACAACCCCTTCTATACTGTACCTCGCACCACCCCCGACTATGCACTACTACCACACCCACTATGCACTCACCACCTGCACTGCTGCCACAGCCACCGGGGCTATGCACTGCTACCGCACACTATACACTCTGCCAGCCGCTATACACTACTGCCACGCACTTACCACCTCCACACCCGGACTTGCTCTTCTGCCGCGGGCCGCCCGACTATCCTCTGCCCCCCGCTATGCGCTGCTGCCTCGACCCCCTATGCTTCCACCCCTCTTACTCACCCACCGACTTGCCTGCTCCACAGCCTCCACTTCTCCACCCTTCTCACTGCCACCTTTACCACCCACTTGCCTCTGCACAACCCTAATTCTACCACACTACCGACTTACGCTACTCACAATCGCATCTCTCCCCCTCCTACCCACAGCCACGGACTATCACTACCCAACCCCACCAGACTATGCACTGCTACCACACCCCACTATACACTGCTACCGCACCCACGCCGGACTATACACTGCTACCACGACCCGCCGGACTATGCGCTACCTGCCACACCCACCACTCTTACCCTCCACCACTCTCCACCCCGGCTTGCGCTCTGCCACGCCACTATGCACTACTGCCGCCCACTATGCACTGCTACCACGCCGTCTCCCCCCTTCATCTGCCGCCCCACTATCTGCTACACCCCCCTCTGCTGCCACCCGGCTATGCGCTGCCCGACGCTATCACTTCTCCACCCGGTCTTCTTCCAGCACGCCGCACTTGCTCTGCCCGACCCGACTTGCGCTGCTGCCGCAGCCACGCCGGACTATGCACTGCTGCCACAACCACTCCACTATGCACTCTGCCGACTTGCCTCCTGCCCCCCACACCCTTCCTGCTCCACCCCCGGCTATTGCCGCCTACCCGCCGGACTATGCTCTCCCTATGCACCCACCTCTTCCTCTACCGCAGCCGCACCACTGCCACACAACTGCACCTGCACCACGCGATGTACGCTGCTGCCACCCCACCCGACTATGCGCTCTACCAAGCCTCTCCCTATGCACTGCTACCACGCCCCACCGGTCTTCTGTCCACCCCTGCCTATACAACCACACTTTGCCGACCCCGCTTCACTGCTGCACACTTCTCTATGCACTGCTGCCCCCTGCCTGCCTACGCGGACTGCTCACTGCTGCCACGCCCGACTATGCACTGCTCCTGCGACTTGCCTGCTGCCCGGACTATGCACTGCTGCCGCGCCACGGGCTATGCATGCTCCCCACTATCCTCTCCCTTCATTCCACGGCCACCTTCTCTGCCCGACCACGCGGACTGTTCCTGCTGCCGCACCCGACTTCCTCTGCCCAGCCCCTTTTCCACCCTTCCTGCTGCCCCCGGCTATGCACTGCTACCGACCCCGCTCTCTCTGCCCCCGACTATCACTGCTGCCCACTTCCCCGTTCTTCTTGTGCCTCAACCACCTATGCCTCTGCCGCGGCCACGCCGCTATCACTGCTGCCTCGCGGACTGTGCGCTGCTGCCGCACTTGCGCTGCTGCCCCCCGGATTCTGCCGCGGCCACGCGGACTAGCTCTGCCGCCCGCGGTATCCTGCTGCCCCGCGACTATGCACTGCTGCCCGCCGGACTTCATGCTGCCCACCCTTCACTGTCGTCTGCCGTCTTGCGCTGCTGCCACACCCACGCCACTATGCGCTCCTGCCACACCCACCCACTGTGCACTCTGCCTCTCGCCACCTATCACTGCTCCCACCGGCTCTCGCTGCTGCACCACCCCCCTTCCTCTGCCACAGACCACGCCCGGTCTATCTTACACCCCGCTATCCTCTGCCAACTATGCACTGCTACCGCCCACCCAACTGTGCACTGTACCACGCCACCTACTATGCACTGCTGCCGCCCCGCTATGCACTGCTACCGCAGCCACGCCGGGACTATGCACTGCTGCCGCAGCCACGCGGCTATGCACTGCTGCCACAACCACCACTATGCGCTGCTGCCACAACCCCCCGGACTTCTGCTGCCGCGGTTATCTCTGCCACAATGCGCGTTGCGCCCGGCTTGCTTCTGCCTGACCACGCCGGACTTGCCTGCTGCCCCGCTATACACTGCTGCCACAGCCACGCCGCTATGCGCTATCCGCCTTCCTGCTGCCGCAACCACGGACTATGCACTGCTCCCCCGGACTATGCCTGCCCACTGCCCCGGGGCTGCTACCGCATCTTGCCTGCCCCCTCTCCCGTCTTCACTCTGCCCCGCTATACTGCTGCCGACCGATTGCTGCCGCACCCGACTTGCGCTGCTGCCACGCGCTGTACCTTGCTACCACTTCACTGCTACCCGCTTCACTGCTGCCCCGCGCTGTGCCTCGCTGCCGCACCCACCGACTATCCTGCTGCCACACCACCTTCTCCTGCCACGCACTTCACTGCTGCCTGACCACCGATTGCGCTCTGCCCAGCCACCGTATCATCTGCCCCCCGCGGCTTCTGCTGCCGCACACTGTTGCTGCCACGCCGCACTATGCGTCGCTGCCACTATACGCTGCTGCCGCCGGCTTGCTGCTGCCCCCGACTATGACTGCTGCCGCCCACGCGGACTGTGCCTGCTGCCTGACCACGCGGTCTATGCGCTGCTCGCCGCTTCCTGCTGCCGCCATCGCCGCTGGCACTGCTGCCGCGCCACGCGGACTATGCACTCCTGCCGCCCCGACTGTGCGCTCCTGCCACCCACTATGCGTCGCACCCCGCGCTCTGCTGCTCCCACCTATGCTCTCCCACCACTTGCCTGTGCCCGACTTCCTGCTGCCGCCGCCGGACTTGCACTGCTGCCGACCACGCGACTATGCGCACTGCTGCCACCCGGGCTATGCCTGCTGCCCACCGCGCTATGCACTGCTACCGCCGCCGGACCTGGCTGCTGCCGCGCCCGTATGCGCTGCTGCCACCCACGCCGGACTTGCACTGCTGCCGCAGCCGCCCACTATTCTGCCCTGGTTCCTGCTGCCGGACTTGCACTGCTGCCCCGCCGGACTATGCACACGAGCCACGCGGACTATGCGCCGCCACACTGCCCGCACCCGGACTATGCTGCTGCCCCCAGATGTGCACTACTGCCAGCCACCGGCTATGCGCTGCTGCCACCCCGGCGCTGCTGCCATTCTACCCGCGGACTATGCCTTGTCCGCCCCGGACTATGCGCTGCTGCCGCCCACCCTATGCGCTGCTGCCACTGCGCTGCTGCCGCCGCTATGCACTGCTGCCGCACACTGTGCGCTCTGCCGCAGCCCCGGTCTATGCGCTGCTGCCGCAGCCACCCGGCTGTGCGCTGCCGCGCCACGACTTCGTGCTGCCCGCCCCGCTATGGCTATGCCCGCGGCTTCCCTGTCCCCGCACGGACTATGCGCTGCTGCCACCGACTATGCGCTGCTCCACGGACTGTGCACTGCTGCCTCCGGCTGGCCTGCTGCCACGCCCGGACTATGCCTGCTGCCACGATCCGGCTATGCGCTCGTGCCCACCACCGATTGCTGCTGCTGCACCGCTTGCCTCTGCCTGCCACGCCGGACTATGCGCTGCTACCCCACGCGACTATGCGCTGCTGCCCGCCGGGCTTGCGCTGCTGCCGCCCCGGACTTGCCTGTGCGCAACCACCTGTGCACCGCTGCCCCCCGCACTATCTCTCCCACCGGACTTCTGCTGCCACCCGACTTCACTGCTGCCCCCCGCCGCCGGCTATGCGCTGCTGCCGCACCATCGCGGACTGTGCGCTGCTGCCGCCGGACTGTGCGCACTGCTGCCGCGCGACTTGCCTGCTGCCCACGCGGTTTGCGCTGTGCCCCACTGTGCACTGCTGCCACGCCACCGGACTTGTCTGCCGCAACGCCCCTATGCGCTGCTGCCGCCGCCACGCGGCCTTGCGCTGCTGCCGCAGCCACCGACTGTGCGCTGCTGCCCCCGGACTATGCGCTGCTGCCCCCCCCGGCTTCGCTGTGCCGCCCCCGCTTCATCTGCCACCCACGCGACTGCGGCACTGTGCCGCACCACGCCGACTATGCGCTGCTGCCGCACGCCGACTATGCACTGCTGCCACGCCGGCTGTGCGCTGCTGCCGCACCGCCCGGACTATGCGCTGCTGCCACACCCGACTATCCTCTCCCTATGCGCTGCTGCCGCGCCGGCTATGCGCTGCTGCCACCGCCCACTATGCACTGCTGCCAACCCGGACATGCGCTGCTGCCAACCCGCGGACTATGCACTCTGCCCGCCGCGCCGACTATGCACTGCTGCGCCACCGGATATGCGCTCGCTGCCGCCCCCCGGACTATGCACTGCTGCCCAACCACGCCGGACTATGCGCTGCTGCCGCGCACGCCGGACTGTGCACTGTGCCCCCCGCTGTGCACTGCTGCCACGCCGGACTGTGCACTGCTGCCGCGGGCCCGGACTTGCGCTGCTGCCCCCGACTGTCGCTCCACCGCCACGCCGGTATGCACTGCTGCCACCGGACTGTGCGCTGCTGCCACCCACCCGACTATGCGCTGCTGCCACGCCCGACTATGCGCTGCTGCCGCGCCTGCCCGCCCCGACTATGCACTGCTGCCACCACGCGGACTATCACTGCTTGCCGCGCCACCGGACTATGCGCTGCTGCCCAGCCACCGACTATGCACTGCTCCGCCACAGCCACGCGGACTATGCACTACTGCCGCCGCACGGACTGTGCCTGCTGCCACAGCCACGCCGGACTATGCGCTGCTGCCGACCGCCGGCTATGCCTCTGCCACCCGCCCTTACTGCTCCCCCGCCGCTGTGCGCTGCTGCCGCACCACGGGACTTTGCTGCCGCCCCGCGCTATGCGCTGCTGCACCGGACTTGCGCTCTGCCCGGCTGTGCGCTGCTGCGCACGCGGACTTTGCGCTGCTGCCCGCCACGCGATGTGCGCTGCTGCCGCGCGCCGGCTATGCGCTGCTGCCACGCGACTTGCGCTGCTGCCACCGCGCTATGCACTGCTGCCGCCGACCGGACTGTGCGCTGCTCCCCGCTATGCGCTGCTGCCGCGCCCGCGGACTGCGCTGCTGCCGCACCACGCCGGCTATGCACTGCTGCCGCAATCACCGGACTTTGCTGCCACACCACGTCTATGCTCTGCCCCCCGGACTTGCACTGCTCCGCGACCGATATGCACTGCTGCCGCGTGCCGGACTGTGCGCTGCTGCCGCAGCGACTATGCGCTGCTGCCCCCACTGTGCACTGCTGCCGCAGCCACGCGGACTATGCGCTGCTGCCGCAGCCACGCCTATGCGCTGCTGCCTGACCCGCCGGGCTATGCGCTGCTGCCGCAGCCACGCCGGACTATGCACTGCTGCCCGCCACCCGGACTGTGCGCTGCTGCCTCGCGACTATGCGCTGCTGCCGCACCCGCGGCTATGCGCTGCTGCCCGCGACTGTGCGCTGCTGCCCGCGGCTGTGCTGCTGCCACGCGACTATCACTGCTGCCACCCCACTGCCTGCTGCCGCCCCCGGACTATGCGTGCTGCCACGCGGACTATGCGCTGCTGCCACCCCGGTCTATGCGCTGCTGCCGCGCCGCGGTTTTGCGCGTCCGCGACGCGGCTATGCGCTGCTGCCGCACCGCGCTGTGCGCTGCTACCGCCACGCGGACTATGCACTGCTGCCGGCCCCCTATGCACTCTACCCCGCCGGACTATGCGCTCCTGCCTGACCCCGGACTATGCGCTGCTGCCACGCCACCCGGACTATCACTCCGCCCCGACTGCCCCGGACTATGCACTGCTGCCCCCCGCGGACTATGCGCTGCTGCCCCACTTCGCTGCTGCCACGCGACTATGCACTGCTGCCCCCTGTGCCTGCTCCACCGGACTATGCGCTGCTGCCCGCCGGACTATGCACTGCTGCCGCCCGCGGACTTGCACTGCTGCCGCCCCCCGCGACTATGCGCTTCTGCCACGCCACCGGACTGTGCGCTGCTGCCGCAGCCGCGCCGGACTTGCGCTGCTGCCGCGCCCGCGGTGCACTGCTGCCCACTGCCCCGCTGTGCGCTGCTGCCGCGGCCACGCCGGACTATGCGCTGCTGCCGCCACGCGCTATGCACTGCTGCCTCCCGGGCTATGCGCTGCTGCCCGCAGGACTATGCGCTGCTCCACCCGACTGTGCGCTGCTGCCCGGCCCCCGGACTATGCGCTGCTGCCCGCCGCGGGCTATGCACTCGCCGCGCCCCCGCTGCGCTGCGCCGCCGCCGGCTTGCGCTGCTGCCACAACCACCGGCTATGCACTGCTGCCAACCACGCCGGCTTGCTGCTGCCACAAGCCGCGGACTATGCGCTGCTGCCCCCGCGACTGTGCGCTGCTGCCGCGGCCCCGGACTATGCGCTGCTCCGCCCGCCACTGCCTCTGCCCGCCGCCTGTGCCGCACCCCGGATATGCACTCTGCCTACCAGACTGTCACTCTGCCGCGCCGCGCTGTGCGCTGCTGCCACCGCGCGGCTGTGCACTGCTGCCCCGACTATGCACTGCTGCCCCCACGCGGACTATGCGCTGCTGCCCGCGCCCCTCACTGCTGCCACGCCCCGGACTGTGCGCTGCTGCCACAGCACCGGACTATGCGCACTGCTACCGCACCGACATGCACTGCTGCCGCAGGGCCTGCTGCCCGCGACTATGCCTGCTCTCGCACCGGCTGTGCGCTGCTGCCCCGGCTGCGCTGCTGCCGCACCCCGGCTGTGCGCTGCTGCCACCCCGGACTATGCGCTGCTGCCACCGGCTGTGCGCTGCTGCCACGCCCGGGCTATGCGCTGCTGCCACGCCACGCCGACTTGCACTGCTGCCACACCGCGGACTGTGCACTGCTGCCACCCACCGGTGTGCGCTGCTGCCGCCCACGCCGGCTATGCGCTGCTGCCGCAGCCCGCCGGACTTGCACTGCTGCCGCGCCACTGCGGCACTGCTGCCGCAGCCCGCGGACTATGCGCTGCTGCCGCAACCACGCGGCTTGCGCGCTCCCGTGCCCCCGCTATGCACTGCTGCCACCCCCGGACTGTGCACTGCTGCCGCAGCCGCCCGGCTGTGCGCTACTGCCGCCGCCCGCGGACTGTGCGCTGCTCGCCGCCCGCGGATGGCGCTGCGCCGCGCGGCTGTGCGCTGCTGCCGCGGCTGTGCGCTGCTGCCGCGCCCGGACTGTGCGCTGCTGCCCCCCCGGACTGTGCGCTGCTGCCGCAGCCACCGGACTGTGCGCTGCTGCCGCCGCCGGACTATGCGCTGCTGCCACACCCGCCACTGTGCGCTGCTGCACCGGACTGTGCGCTGCTGCCCCACCCTTGCGCTGCCCTCGTGCGGACTGTGCGCTGCTGCCCACGGACTATGCGCTGCTGCCGCGGCCACGCGGACTATGCACTGCTGCCGCCGCGGACTGTGCGCTGCTGCCGCACGCCCGCGGGCTATGCACTGCTGCCGCGGCCACGCGGACTATGCGCTGCTGCCACGCCGGACTGTGCGCTGCTGCCGCAGCCACGCATGCGCTGCTGCCGCGGCCACGCCGGACTGTGCGCTGCTGCCGCACCGCCGGATGTGCGCTGCTGCCGCCCCCGCTGTGCGCTGCTGCCGCGGCTTGCACTACTGCCCCGGACTATGCGCTGCTGCGCGCCCCGGACTGTGCGCTGCTGCCCGGACTGTGCGCTGCTGCCGCCCCGCCGGACTATGCGCTGCTGCCTCGCCCGCGGACTGTGCGCTGCTGCCGCGGCCCGCCGGACTATGCGCTGCCTGCACTCACGCGGGCTGTGCGCTGCTGCCGCGCCGGGCTGTGCGCTGCTGCCGCACCGCGCGGACTGTGCGCTGCTGCCGCCGCCCGCCGGACTATGCGCTGCTGCCGCGCGACTGTGCCGCCCGCGGACTATGCGCTGCTGCCCCGGACTATGCGCCGCTGCCGCGCCGGCTATGCGCTGCTGCCGCCCCGCGGACTGTGCACTGCTGCCACGGCCACGCCGGATTATGCGCTGCTGCCACGCCGGCTGTGCACTGCTGCCGCACCACGCCGGACTATGCGCTGCTGCCGCCGGGCTATGCGCTGCTGCCGCAGCCCGCGGACTGTGCGCTGCTGCCGTCCCCCCCGGACTGTGCACTGCTGCCACCACGCCGGACTATGCGCTGCTGCCGCGCCCCGACTATGCGCTGCTGCCCGCCGGACTTGCGCTGCTGCCACGCCACGCCGGACTATGCGCTGCTGCCGCCACGCCGGACTGTGCGCTGCTGCCACGCCACGCGTGCCTGCTGCCCGCGGACTATGCGCTGCTGCCACGCCGCCGGACTATGCGCTGCTGCCCGCCGGACTATGCGCTGCTGCCTGACCCGCGGCCTGTGCGCTGCTGCCGCCCGCGGACTGTGCACTGCTGCCGCGCCACCGGACTATGCGCTGCTGCCGCGCGGACTTGCGCTGCTCGCACGGACTGTGCGCTGCTGCCACGCCGGCTATGCGCTGCTGCCGCCGGACTATGCGCTGCTGCCGCGCCCGGACTATGCACTGCTGCCGCCACCCGGACTATGCGCTGCTGCCGCAGCACGCCGGACTATGCACTCGCTGCCCGCGGACTATGCGCTGCTGCCGCCCGCGGACTGTGCACTGCTGCCACAGCCCGCCGGACTATCACTGCTGCCGCACCCGCGGACTGTGCACTGCTGCCGGCCCCACTATGCGCTGCTGCCGCGCCCACCCGGACTGTGCACTGCTGCCGCACCACGCGGACTGTGCACTGCTGCCCGCCCGGACGCTCCGCTGCCACGCCGGACTGTGCGCTGCTGCCGCACCGGACTGTGCACTGCTGCCGCGCTCGCTCTGCCGCCCGCGGACTATGCGCTGCTGCCCGCCGGACTGTGCGCTGCTGCCGCCCCCGGACTGTGCGCTGCTGCCGCACGCGGCTGTGCGCTGCTGCCGCGCCGGTCGCACTGCTGCCACACGCCGGACTGTGCGCTGCTGCCCGCCGGACTATGCGCTGCTGCCGCCCCGCGGCTGTGCGCTGCTGCCCGCCGCGCCGGACTGTGCGCTGCTGCCGCGGCCACGCCGGGCTGTGCGCTGCTGCCGCGCCCGCGGACTATGCGCTGCTGCCGCAGCCACGCCGGACTATGCGCTGCTGCCGCGCGGGCTTGCGCTGCTGCCCCCGGACTTGCGCTGCTGCCGCACCCGCGGCGGCGCTGCTGCCGCCGCGCCGGACTATGCGCTGCTGCCGCGGCCCGCGGCTGTGCACTGCTGCCACGCGGACTGTGCGCTGCTGCCCCACGCGGACTGTGCGCTGCGCTCGCGCTGCCCCCCGCGGACTGTGCACTGCTGCCACGCCACTATGCGCTGCTGCCACGGCCACGCGGACTATGCGCTGCTGCCGCCCACGCCGGACTGTGCGCTGCTGCCGCGACCGCGCGGACTATGCACTGCTGCCCCCGCCGGACTATGCGCTGCTGCCGCACCCGCCGGACTTGCGCTGCTGCCCCGCGGACTATGCGCTGCTGCCGCGACCCCCGGACTATGCGCTGCTGCCGCAGCCCGCGGACTGTGCGCTGCTGCCACGACCGCGGACTGTGCGCTGCTGCCACACCCGCGGACTGTGCGCTGCTGCCGCGCCCGCCGGACTATGCGCTGCTGCCGCAGCCACCGGACTGTGCGCTGCTGCCCGCCGGACTGTGCGCTGCTGCCCGCCCGCGGACTGTGCGCTGCTGCCGCCGCGCCGGCTGTGCGCTGCTGCCGCGCCCGCGGGCTGTGCGCTGCTGCCGCGCCGGACTGTGCGCTGCTGCCGCACCACGCCGGACTATGCGCTGCTGCCGCTCGCGCGCTGCGACCGGACTGTGCGCTGCTGCCCGCCCGCGGTCTGTGCGCTGCTGCCCCCGGACTATGCGCTGCTGCCCGCCCGACTGTGCGCTGCTGCCACCGGACTATGCGCTGCTGCCGCAGCCACGCCGGACTGTGCGCTGCTGCCGCGGCCCGCGGACTGTGCGCTGCTGCCGCAGCCACGCCGGACTATGCGCTGCTGCCGCCCGCGGACTGTGCGCTGCTGCCGCAACCACGCCGGACTGTGCGCTGCTGCCGCGCGCGGACTGTGCGCTGCTGCCACCCGCGGACTGTGCGCTGCTGCCCGCCGGCTGCGCTGCTGCCGCGACCACGCGGATATGCGCTGCTGCCCGCGACTGTGCCCCCACCGGACTGTGCCTGCTGCCGCGCGCCGGGCTGTGCGCTGCTGCCGCCCGCGGACTGTGCGCTGCTGCCGCGCCGGACTATGCGCTGCTCTGCCGCGCCGGACTATGCACTGCTGCGACCCGCGGACTGTGCGCTGCTGCCACGCGGACTGTGCGCTGCTGCCGCGCCGCGCCGGACTGTGCGCTGCTGCCGCGCCGGACTTGCCTGCGCCACGCCGGACTATGCGCTGCTCGCCGCGCCCGCCGGACTGTGCGCTGCTGCCGCGCCGGACTTGCGCTGCTGCCACCCCGCCGGACTGTGCGCTGCTGCCGCGCCCGGACTGTGCGCTGCTGCCGCAGCCACCGGACTGTGCGCTGCTGCCACGCCGGACTGTGCGCTGCTGCCGCCGCCCGCCGGACTGTGCGCTGCTGCCGCGCCCGCCGGACTATGCGCTGCTGCCGCGCCCGCGGGCTATGCGCTGCTGCCACGCCGGACTATGCACTGCTGCCACGGCCCCGGACTGTGCGCTGCTGCCTGCCCGCGGACTGTGCGCTGCCGCGCCCGCGGACTGTGCGCTGCTGCCGCACCCGCCGGACTGTGCGCTGCTGCCGCGCCCGCCGGACTGCGCTGCTGCCGCAGCCCGCCGGACTATGCGCTGCTGCCGCCGCCGCCGGGCTTGCGCTGCTGCCGCGCGGACTATGCGCTGCTGCCGCAGCCCGCCGGACTGTGCGCTGCTGCCGCGGTCCGCGGACTGTGCGCTGCTGCCGCAGCCACGCGGACTATGCGCTGCTGCCGCGCCCGCCGGTCTGTGCGCTGCTGCCGCCCCGCGGACTATGCGCTGCTGCCGCCGCGGGCTATGCGCTGCTGCCGCACCACGCGGACTGTGCGCTGCTGCCGCAGCCCGCGGATGTGCGCTGCTGCCGCACCACGCGGACTATGCGCTGCTGCCGCCGCGGACTGTGCGCTGCTGCCGCACCCGCCTGCCTCCGCCGCCGGACTGTGCACTGCCCGCCCGCGGACTATGCGCTGCTGCCGCGCCGGACTGTGCGCTGCTGCCACGCCCCGGACTGTGCGCTGCTGCCACCCCCGGACTGTGCGCTGCTGCACGCGCCACCCGGACTATGCACTGCTGCCGCACCACCGGCTGTGCGCTGCTGCCCCGCCGCCGGACTGTGCGCTGCTGCCACGCCCGCGGACTATGCGCTGCTGCCGCAGCCACGCGGACTATGCGCTGCTGCCACACCCGCGGACTATGCGCTGCTGCCGCGCCACGCCGGACTATGCGCTGCTGCCGCAGCCACGCGGACTGTGCGCTGCTGCCGCGCCCGCCGGACTATGCGCTGCTGCCGCAGCGACGCCGGACTATGCGCTGCTGCCGCGCCGGACTGTGCGCTGCTGCCACGCCGGATTGCGCTGCTGCCCGCCGGCTGTGCCCTGCTGCCGCGGACTGTGCGCTGCTGCCGCCCGCGGACTGTGCGCTGCTGCCACGCCGGGCTGTGCGCTGCTGCCACACCCGCCGGCTGTGCGCTGCTGCCACCCCGGGCGCTGCCCCCGGACTGTGCGCTGCTGCCGCGCCCGCCGGACTATGCGCTGCTGCCGCCTTGCCTCTGCCCGGACTATGCACTGCTGCCGCACCGCGCCGGACTGTGCGCTGCTGCCCTGCCCGCGGACTGTGCCTGCTGCCGCGCCCGCGGCTATGCGCTGCTGCCGCGCCCCGGCGGCACTGCTGCCGCGCCCGCGGACTATGCGCTGCTGCCGCCCGCGGACTATGCGCTGCTACGCCACGCGCGGACTTGCGCTGCTGCCGCCGCCACCGACTGTGCACTGCTGCCGCACCGCCTGGCGCTGCTGCCCGCGGACTGTGCGCCGCCGCCGCCCGCGGACTGTGCGCTGCTGCCGCAGGCCGCCCGGTCTATGCGCTGCTGCCGCAGCCCGCCGGACTATGCGCTGCTGCCACAGCCGGACTATGCACTGCGCCACGCCGGATATGCGCTGCTGCCCGCCCGACTATGCGCTGCTGCCGCGCGGACTGTGCACTGCTGCCGCCTGCCCGCCCGCGGGCTTGCGCTGCTGCCCGCCGGACTTGCGCTGCTGCCGCCCGCCGGACTGTGCGCTGCTGCCGGCCACGCCGGACTATGCGCTGCTGCCGCGGCCACGCGGACTGTGCACTGCTGCCGCGCCGCGCGGACTATGCGCTGCTGCCACCCCGCCGGACTATGCACTGCTGCCCACGCCGGTATGCGCTGCTGCCGCGGCCACGCGGACTGTGCGCTGCTGCCGCCCCGCGGATGTGCGCTGCTGCATCGCGGACTGTGCGCTGCTGCCGCGCCGGCTATGCGCTGCTGCCGCGCCGGACTGTGCGCTGCTGCCGCCGGACTATGCGCTGCTGCCGCAGACCGGCTGCGCTGCTGCCGCGCCCCGCGGACTATGCGCTGCTGCCGCGCGGGCTGTGCGCTGCTGCCACAGCCCGCCGGACTGTGCGCTCTGCCGCCACGCGCGCTGCTGCCGCCGGCCGGACTGTGCGCTGCTGCCGCCGCGCCGGACTGTGCGCTGCTGCCGCCGCCGGCTGTGCGCTGCTGCCGCAGCCGCGGACTGTGCGCTGCTGCCGACCACGCGGACTATGCGCTGCTGCCGCACCCACGCCGGACTGTGCGCTGCTGCCGCACCGGACTGTGCGCTGCTGCCGCACCACGCCGGACTGTGCGCTGCTGCCGCCGCGGACTGTGCGCTGCTGCCGCCGCCCGGACTATGCGCTGCTGCCAGCCAGCCGACGCCCCGCTGTGCGCTGCTGCCGCCGCGCGCTGTGCGCTGCTGCCGCGGCCGCGCGGACTGTGCGCTGCTGCCGCCCGGGCTGTGCGCTGCTGCCGCGCCACGCCGGACTATGCGCTGCTGCCACGCCGCCGGCTGGCGCTCTGCTGCCCGCCGGACTATGCGCTGCTGCCACGCCGCCGGATGCGCTGCTGCCGCCCGCGCCGGACTGTGCGCTGCTGCCGCGCGCCGGACTGTGCGCTGCTGCCCGCGGACTGCGCTGCTGCTCGCGCGCGCCGGCTATGCGCTGCTGCCCCGCCGGATGTGCACTGCTGCCACGCCGGACTGTGCGCTGCTGCCGCGGCCCGCCGCGCTGCCCGCCGCTGTCGCTGCTGCCGCAGCCACCGGACTATGCGCTGCTGCCGCCGGACTGTGCGCTGCTGCCGCAGCCCGGACTGTGCGCTGCTGCCGCGGCCGCGCCGGACTGTGCGCTGCTGCCGCCCGGATGTGCACTGCTGCCGCCGCGCTTGCGCTGCTGCCGCGCCACCCGGACTGTGCGCTGCTCTGCCGCGCCCGCGGACTATGCCTGCTGCCACCGGACTATGCGCTGCTGCCGCGCCGCGCGGACTATGCGCTGCTGCCGCGCCCGCGGACTGTGCGCTGCTGCCGACCCGCGGACTATGCGCTGCTGCCACACCCGCGGACTGTGCGCTGCTGCCGCAGCCACGCGGACTATGCGTGCTGCCCGCCGGCTGTGCGCTGCTGCCGCGCCGGACTGTGCGCTGCTGCCGCCGGACTATGCACTGCTGCCGGCCACGCCGGCTATGCACTGCTGCCACGCGGACTGTGCGCTGCTACCGCGCCCCGGACTATGCGCTGCTGCCGCGCCCGCGGACTGTGCGCTGCTGCCCCCGCGGCTTGCCTGCTGCCCGGCGTGCGCTGCTGCCACCCCGCCGGACTGTGCGCTGCTGCCGCCCCGCGGACTGTGCGCTGCTGCCACAGCCCGCGGACTATGCGCTGCTGCCGCAGCCACGCCGACTGTGCGCTGCTCGCCGCCCCCGCCGGACTATGCGCTGCTGCCGCGCCCGCGGACTGTGCGCTGCTGCCGCGCCGGACTATGCGCTGCTGCCGCGCCACCGGACTGTGCGCTCTGCCGCGGCCGCGCGGCTGTGCGCTGCTGCCGCGCCCCCGGTCTGTGCACTGCTGCGCCCGCCGGACTGTGCCTGCTGCCGCCCCCGGACTATGCGCTGCTGCCGCCGCCCGCGGATTGTGCGCTGCTGCCCGCCGGACTGTGCGCTGCTGCCACGCGGACTTGCGCTGCTGCCACGCCCGCCGGCTGGCGCTGCTGCCGCCGGGCGCTGCTGCCGCACCCGCCGGACTGTGCTCTGCTGCCGCCCACGCGGACTTGCGCTGCTGCCGCGACCCGCCGGACTGTGCACTGCTGCCGCAGCCACGCCGGACTATGCGCTGCTGCCGCACCACGCCGGACTATGCGCTGCTGCCGCGCCGGGCTGTGCCTGCACCCGCCGGACTGTGCGCTGCTGCCCCGCGCCGGACTATGCGCTGCTGCCACGCCCGCGGACTGTGCGCTCTGCCGCAGCCCGCGGACTATGCGCTGCTGCCGCCCCCGCCGGACTGTGCGCTACTGCCCCGCGGACTGTGCGCTGCTGCCACACCACGCGGACTATGCGCTGCTGCCTGCAGCCGCCGGACTATGCGCTGCTGCCGCACCCGCGGACTATGCGCTGCTGCCACGCCGGACTGTGCGCTGCTGCCCCCGGCGTGCGCTGCTGCCGCGCGGCTTGCACTGCTGCGCTGCACTGCTGCCGCCCGCGGACTGTGCGCTGCTGCCGCGCCACGCCGGACTGTGCGCTGCTGCCACAGCCCGCGGACTGTGCACTGCTGCCCGCGGGCTGTGCCTGCTGCTGCCCCGCGGCTATGCGCTGCTGCCGCGGCCGCGCCGGACTATGCGCTGCTGCCGCCCGGCTGTGCGCTGCTGCCGCGCCCGGACTGTGCACTGCTGCCACGCCGCCGGACTATGCGCTGCTGCCCCGCGCGGACTATGCGCTGCTGCCCGCCCCCGGACTATGCGCTGCTGCCGCCCGCGCCGGACTATGCACTGCTGCCGCGCCGGACTGTGCGCTGCTGCCGCGGCCGCGCCGGACCATGCGCTGCTGCCGCCACGCGGACTATGCGCTGCTGCCGGGCCACGCGGACTATGCGCTCTGCCCGTCCTGCCCCGGTATGCCTGCTCCCCACGCCGGTCTGTGCGCTGCTGCCACGCCCGCGGACTATGCGCTGCTGCCGCCCGGACTATGCACTGCTGCCGCGCCCGCCGGACTGTGCGCTGCTGCCGCACCACGCGGACTATGCGCTGCTGCCCAGCCACGCGGACTATGCACTGCTGCCGCAGCCACGCGGACTGTGCACTGCTGCCGCCGCGCCGGACTTGCGCTGCTGCCGCAGCCCGCGGACTATGCACTGCTCTGCCCACGCCGGACTGTGCGCTGCTGCCCCCGGACTATGCGCTGCTGCCACCGCGACTTGCGCTGCTGCCTGCCCGCGGACTGTGCACTGCTGCCGCCCGCGGACTGTGCGCTGCTGCCACGGCGACGCGGTCTATGCGCTGCTGCCGCCGCCGGACTGTGCGCTGCTGCCGCCCGCGGACGCAGCGCCCGCCGGGCTATGCGCTGCTGCCGCAGCCGCCGGACTGTGCGCTGCTGCCACCCCGCGGACTATGCGCTGCTGCCGCAGCCGCGCTGTGCGCTGCTGCCGCCCGCGGACTATGCACTGCTGCCTCGCCGCGCCGGACTATGCGCTGCTGCCGCACGCGATGTGCGCTGCTGCCCGCGCGGACTATGCACTGCTGCCGCCACCGGATGTGCGCTGCTGCCGCACGGACTGTGTGCTGCCCCGCCGGCTATGCACTGCTGCCTCGGCCACGCGGACTGTGCACTGCTGCCGCAGCCGCGCGGACTGTGCGCTGCTGCCGCGCGCCCGGACTGTGCGCTGCTGCCGCCCCGCGGCTGTCCTCTGCCGCGGACTGTGCGCTGCTGCCGCGCCACGCCGGACTGTGCGCTGCTGCCGCAGCCCGCGGACTTGCGCTGCTGCCGCAACGCCCGGACTTGCGCTGCTGCCCCCCCGGCTGTGCGCTGCTGCCCCGCGGACTATGCGCTGCTGCCGCCCGCCGGACTGTGCGCTGCTGCCCCGGCCTGTGCGCTGCTGCCGCGCCCGCGGACTATGCGCTGCTGCCGCCCGCCGACTGTGCGCTGCTGCCACGCCGGACTGTGCGCTGCTGCCGCACCCCGGACTGTGCGCTGCTGCCCGCGCTGCGCTGCTGCCGACCACGCGGACTGTGCGCTGCTGCCGCGCCGGACTATGCGCTGCTGCCGCAGCCACGCCGGCTGTGCGCTGCTGCCCCCACGCGGACTATGCGCTGCTGCCACAGCCACGCGGACTTGCGCTGCTGCCACGCCCGGCTGTGCGCTGCTGCCGCCCGCCGGACTGTGCGCTGCTGCCGCGCCGCCGGATGTGCACTGCTGCCGCACCGCGGACTGTGCGCTGCTGCCTCGACCACGCCGGACTATGCGCTGCTGCCGACCACGCGGACTATGCGCTGCTGCCGCCGCCCCGGTCTGTCGCTGCTGCTCCACGCGGACTGTGCGCTGCTGCCGCCCGGCTGTGCACTGCTGCCGCGGCCCGCGGACTGTGCACTGCTGCCGCGCCGGACTGTGCGCTGCTGCCGCGCCCCGGACTGTGCACTGCTGCCCCCCACCACTGTGCACTGCTGCCGCACCCCGACTATGCGCTGCTGCCACGCCCCCTTGCCTGCTGCCTGACCACCACTATGCCTGCTGCCACGCCACGCCGGCTATGCGCTGCTGCCGCCCCGCGGACTATGCGCTGCTCCCGCGCCGGGCTGTGCGCTCTGCCGACCACGCGGCTATGCGCTGCTGCCGCGCCGCGGTCTGTGCACTGCTGCCGCGGCCCGCACTATGCGCTGCTGCCACCCGGACTATGCACTGCTGCCGGCCGCACTGTGCGCTGCTGCCGCCACCGGTGCGTGTGCCCACGCCGGACTGTGCGCTGCTGCCGCGCCCCGGACTATGCGCTGCTGCCCTGCCCGACTGTGCTGCTGCCGCGCCGGACTGTGCCTGCTGCCACGCCGGGCTGCTGCCGCCACGCCGACTGTGCGCTGCTGCCACCCCCATTGCACTGCTCACACCGGACTGTGCACTGCTGCCGCCGGCTGCTGCACTGCTCCGCGCCGGGACTATGCGCTGCTGCCGCAACCGCGGACTATGCGCTGCTGCCGCGCCGCGCGCTTGCCTGCTGCACGCGCCGCTTGCGCTGCTGCCAGCCGACTATGCGCTGCTGCCCACCGCGCGGACTGTGCACTGCTGCCGCAACCACCGACTGTGCGCTCTGCCACAGCCGCGCCGGACTGTGCGCTGCTGCCCCCCGCCGCTGTGCGTGCTGCCCCCGCGGACTTGCCTGCTGCCGACGACCCGGTGTGCGTGCTGCCGCACCGGACTATGCGCTGCTGCCGCGCACTGTGGCTCTGCCCACGGACTATGCGCTGCTGCCGCCCGTATGCGCTGCTGCCGCGCCGGACTTGCCTCTGCCCCGCTTCACTGCTGCCCGCCCTGTGGCTGCTGCCGCACCCGGACTTGCGCTGCTGCCGCGCCGGACTATGCGCTGCTGCCTGCCACGCGGACTATGCGCTGCTCCACGGCTTCGCTTCTGCCACGCGGACTTGCTGCTCCACCGCCCCGGACTGCTACCCCCCCGCTATGCACTGCTGCCCCCGCCGGACTGTGCGCTGCTGCCGCACCCGCGCTTCACTGCTGCCGCCCGCGGACTATGCGCTGCTGCCGCGGCGGCTGTGCACTTGCCCACGCCTGCTGCGTGTGCGCTCTGCCCGACCAGGACTGTGCACTCGCCCCGCGTATGCGCTGCTGCCGCAGCCCCTGCTGCTGCCGCTTCCTCTGCCGCACCCCGCTATGCGCTGCTGCCGCGCCCGCCGGACTGTGCGCTGTGCCCCCTATGCGCTGCTGCCGCAATGCCTCTCCGGACTGTGCGCTCTGCCCACACGCCGGACTATCACTGCTTCCACGCGGACTATGCGCTGCTGCCTGCCCCCGGACTATGCACTGCTGCCCGCCCGGACTTGCGCTGCTGCCGCACCGCAACTTGCGCTGCTGCCCCACGCGGACTATGCACTGCTGCCGCACCCGCGGACTATGCGCTGCTGCCGCGCCCGGGACTGTGCGCTGCTGCCGCAGCCACCGGCTGTGCACTGCTGCTGCAGCGGACTTGCCTGCTGCCTGACCCGCGGCTATCACTGCTGCCTGCCCGCCGACTGTGCGCTGCTGCCGCCCCCACTTTGTGCCGCCGCTGCCTCTCCACCCGACTTGCGCTCCCTGCGCGCTGCCACCGGCTATGCACTGCTGCCTCGACCACCGGGCTATGCGCTGCTGCCACAGCCCGCGACTCCCTGCCGCAGCCACCGGACATCCGCTGCCACCTATGCGCTGCTGCCGCACCCGCGCTATCCTGCTCACTTGCGCTGCTGCCGCACGCGACTTTGCGCTGCTGCCGCACCGGACTTGCACTGCTGCCACACCGCACGCGGGCTGTGCACTGCTGCCACCCGCACTTGCACTGCTGCCACACCCACTATGTGCTGCCGCCCCCGGACTATGCGCTGCTCCTCGGACTTGCGCTCCCGCAACCACCGACTTGCGCTCGCTGCACCTCCCGATTTGCTGCTGCACCACGCGGACTTGCCTCTCTCTCCCACTTGCGCTGCTGCGCCGATCGCTGCTGCCACCCACCGCTATCGTGCTGCCCCCCGCGCGGATATGCGCTGCTGCCCACCCCTTCCTCTGCCACGCCGGCTTGCGCTGCTGCCCCCGGCTTGCCTGCTCCGCAGTTTGCATGCTGCCGCAGCCACGCGGACTATGCCTGCTGCCGCGCGTTGCCTGCTACCCCGTTGCGCTGCTGCCACCGACTGTCTGCCCACCACCACTATGCGCTTCACACCCTTCTTGTCTCCACCTTCCGCTGCTGCCCCTCTTTCGCCCACTCTATGCACTTACACTGCCCTCCCCCACACCCCCACTATACACTGCTACCTCCCCACGCAGACTATGCATCCACACACCAGATATACACTGCTACCACCCACGCGGACTATATACTAAACCTGACCAGACTATGCACTGCTATACAACCACCGGACTATGTGATGCGTATTTTA